>NW_026696772.1:312500-475000 GCF_030435755.1 Ochotona princeps | reverse complement strand
GACTGGTCACAGGGTGACATGGGCACAGGGTTCAGGGGGAAAGGAGGTAAGAGGGACAGGGGGACAGAGTGACGGGGGACAGGGACACAGGGGGACTGAAGACAGGGGACAGCGGGCAGGGGGACAGGGGGTCAGAGGGACAGGGGCACAGAGGGACAGTTTACAGAGAGTCAGGGGCACAGGAGCACAGGGGGACAGGGGCACAGCGGGTCAGAGGGACAGTGGGACAGGGTGACGGGGACAGGGGAACAGGGGCTCAGGGGGACAGGGGACTGGGGGACAGGGGCAGAGGGGTCATGGGACAGGGCGACAGGGGGACAGGGGAGAGGGGAGAGGGAGTCGGGGAGACAAAGGGCAGGGGGACAGCGGGCAGGGGGACAGGGGGTCAGAGGGACAGGGGCACAGAGGGACAGTTTACAGAGAGTCAGGGGCACAGGAGCACAGGGGGACAGGGGCACAGCGGGTCAGAGGGACAGTGGGACAGGGTGACGGGGACAGGGGAACAGGGGCTCAGGGGGACAGGGGACTGGGGGACAGGGGCAGAGGGGTCATGGGACAGGGCGACAGGGGGACAGGGGAGAGGGGAGAGGGAGTCGGGGAGACAAAGGGCAGGGGGACAGCGGCACAGGGGACAGGAGGTCAGGGGACAGGGGGACAGAGTGACAGGGGGACAGGGGCACAGGGGGACAGGGTCAGGGAGTCAGGGCGACAGGGGGACAGGATTATGGGGACTGGGGGAGAGGTCTCAGGGGGACAGGATCACAGCGTCACAGGGGGACAGAGGACAGGGGGACAGGGGCTCAGATGACAGGGAAACAGTGACAGGGTCACAGGGGCAGAGAGGGACAGGGGGACGGGGGACAGGGGGAAGGGGACGGGGGACAGGGGGAAGGGGACAGGGGACGGGGATGGGGGAAAGAATGACAGGGGGACAGGGGGACATGGGACAGGGGGACAGGGGGACATGGGACAGGGGGACAGGGGCACGGGGGACGGGGAAGAGGGGCACACAGGACAGGGGACAGGGGCACAGGGGCTAAGGGGCTCAGAGGGAAGGGAGGACAGGGGACAGGGGGACAGGGGAGATGGGCACAGCAAGACAGAGGATAGGGGAACAGGGGACACAGGGGGACAGAGGGACAGGGGGACAGTGACAGGGGGACAGGAGCACAGGGGACAGGGGACATGGGACAGGGGCTCAGAGGGATGGGGGCAGTGACAAGGGGACAGGGGCACAGGGGGACTGGGGACATGGGACAGGGGATGGGGAGACAGGGTGTCAGTGGGACAGGGGGACGGGGACAGGTCACAGTGGGACATGGGCACAGGGGGACGGGGGACAGGGGTCAGAGGGATGGGGGACAGTGAGACGGGCACAGTCGGAAAGGGAGACGGGGATAAGAGGAACAGGGGGATAGAGTGACAGGGGGACAGGAGCACAGGGGGACAGTGGACAAGGGGACGGGGACAGGGGACAGTGGGACAGGAGGACAGTGGGACAGGGGGACAGGGGACAGGGCGACAGGGGCAGAGGGGGACAGGGGCACAGGGTGTCAGGGGACAGGTGGTCAGAGGGATATAGGGACAGGAGTACAGGCGGACAGGGGGACAGGGGACAGGGGCACAGGGCGACAGGGGCACAGGGCGACAGGGGCACAGTGGGACAGGGGACAGGGGAGAGGGGCACAGGGGACTGAAACACAGGCGGACCTGGGCACAGGGGGTCAGAGTAACAGGGGGATAGGGGCACAGCGGGACAGGGGGACAGGGGGACAGGAGCACAGGGGGACAGGGAACAGAGGAACAGGGGAACAAAGTGGACAGGGGATCAGGTGGACAGGTGTACAGGGGGACAGGGGGACAGAGGCACAGGGACAGGGGACAGGGGCCCATGGCACAGGGGGACAGGGGGACAGTGGGACAGGAGGACAGGGGGACAATTGGACAGTGGGACAGGGCGACAGAGGACACCCCGCTCCTGCCCCGCTGGAACAAGCCTCCTCAGCTTCCTCTTTGCGCCCTCTGTTTTCAGCTCAGGGTGAAGACGGAGCCCGCGGGGAGGAGAAGCGCGAGATTACATCACAGCCTTGTGCGGACAAAAACTAACCTGTTTAAAACGACGAAGGCGCCTGAGCCCTCGAGTGCCAGCGCAGGGGTAGAGAGGATGGCTGCTTGTGCCAGCTTGTGTGCAGGGACTTTAGGCCCCGAAAGCTCTTCCTGTGCAGGGCCTGAGGCTCCCCAGCCTCCGTCACAGGCCCAGAGACTCCCCAGCCTCAGTCACAGGCCACACAGGCTCCCTGGCCTCCCTCACAGGCCTCAGAGATGCCCCAGCCTCCCTCACAGGCCCCACAGACTCTCCGAACCCCCTCACAGGCCTCGGAGGCTCCCTGGCCTCCGTCATACCTGCTCATGACTTCTGCCTCCTGAAGTACAAGGTCCCAAGGTCCCAAGTGTGCTCCAAAGCCCTGACCATCTCCTCGCACTGCAACACGGACAAAGCATGGCAAGCTGGCTCAGCTATCCCTGCTCGGCCCTGCTCGGCCATGCTCGGCCGTGCTCGGTCCTGTTCGGCTCTGCTCGACTATGCGTACCTGCCCAGATGCCTCCCAGGACGGCAGAGGAAGGCCGAGTGCTGTATCACACTAACTGCCATCCCACACAAGCACAAACACACTAAGGCCTCTCCACAGCCCACCGTGAGCTGCTCCACTGGGTAAACAAAGCCCAGGCCTGCCCCTTAGGTGCTCTGTGAGGAACGGGGGTAGTGGAAAGGTTTCCGGGGACCTCATCTGCAGAATATCAGTGCTAGTCATCCGGTGTGTAACTCCAGCTCCCAGAGGGCCTGTGGGGATATTGACTTGGGACTTAAACTCCCAGGGTTCTTTCGGTTCCCTGACATTGTGCCCTGCTCTTAAAGGTACCCTGACAATTCCTATCACAGAAGCCCAGGCCGATGCTCGGTCCCAAGGGTCCTCCTTCCCTCCCGGGCCTTGGTATGCGGCCATCCAGACTTGGAGCCCTGATCTTCCAACCACATGTGTCCAGGATCACTGTCCGGGAACCCCACCTGAGCTTAGGACGGCTTGGGCTGGGCTGCCTCGAGCTCAAAGGCCTGAGCCATCAAAGGTGGCGCCGTCTTGTGGCCACCAGCACTCACTGCAGGACGCTCAACCAGACTTTCAAAATCAAGGGAAGCAGCCAGGTCCAGAGAGGCATTCCCTCTCAAGGACACACTTTTTAGAGCTTGCACACGAGTCCCATTACAGAAACCCTACCCACGCCCTGGGGGTCTGCATGGGCAGACAAAGCAGTCCAAGGCCACAGCACAGCACAGCACACAGCGCACAGCACACTACCTCCCTCGCAGCAGGCCAGCAGCTTTCTCTTTCTTTCTGTATCTTCCTACCTGCCTGCCTGTCTCTCTCTGTCCTATTTGCTTGGAAGCACACAGGAACAGAGAGGGAGAGACAGCAAGCTTTCTGCCATCTGCTGGCTCACTTCCCCAAGGACCACCACCAGAGCCAGCTGTGGCTGGGCCAGGACAAGCCTAGGAACCAGGAGCTTCCTCCAGATCTCCCACAGAGCCACAGGGCCACAGGGGCACAGGGGCACAAGCCTCTAACCAAGACCAGAACCCCTAACCCTAACCAAGATCCTAAACAAGACCCAGACATATTACCAAACTCTAAATCCTATACTAAAATTTAACCAATAAAACACTTACCTAAACCCTAACCCCTAAATAGCGCACACCCACCCGCCTTCCCAGAACCCACTTACCTTGTCATGTGCCCGGGTCTCCAGCCATTTGCACTAGCGAGTCGGCCAACGTGGGGCTTGAACTTGCGGAGGTCCTTGCAGGCAGGGTGACTTCATGTGGCAAAGCTCCTGGGCGTGCCCAGCACAGACACACACTGACACCACCCATGACCCGTCACACCGCCCTTTGCCCACATCCGGCCTCAGCTTCCCCCAATCACAGAGGACAGGGCCGACAGCAACGCCCCGATAGTGGGATGGGGTTTGCACAACACCCGTCGAGCTCACACAGCTCCAGCTACAGGATTTTCACGTGATGTGTAAAAATCAACCAACACTGAGGACACAGCCCTGCACGAGACAGTCAAGACCATCTGGCCACAGTGCGATGTCAGGAACAGGCACCTGGGCCCGGCGACGTAGCCTAGCGGCTAAAGTCCTTGCCTTGCATGCCCGGGATTCCATATGGGCACCAGTTCTAATCCTGGCAGCTCCACTTCCCATCCAGCTCCCTGCCTGTGGCCTGGGAAAGCAGTCGAGGACGGCCCAAAGCTTTGGGACCCTGCACCCTCGAGGGAGACCTGGAGGAGGTTCCTGGTTCCTGGCTTCGGATCGGCCTAGGTCCAGCCGTTGCGGCTCAGTTGGGGAGTGAATCATCGGATGGAAGATCTTCCTCTCTGTCTCTCCTTGTCTCTGTATATCTGACTTTGTAATAAAAATAAATAAATCTTTAAAAAAGAAAAGAAAAACAGGAACGTGGCATGAAGGTTCAGCCCGAGCCATAAGTCAATCACAAAACACAAGAAAATGAACTGGAAAAAGATGGCTGAGTCAGAAATGAGGAGGCCAAAAGCGGGACAAGGCACAGGGGGACAGGAGGCTCCTGACCCCCGTCACAGGCCCCGCAGGCTCCCCCATCTCCCTCACAGGCCTAGAGGCTCCCCGGTCTCCCTCGCAGGCCTAGAGGCTCCCCGGTCTCCCTCGCAGGCCTAGAGGCTCCCCAGTCTCCCTCACAGGCCTAGAGGCTCCCCGGTCTACCTCACAGGCCTAGAGGCTTCCCAGTCTCCCTCACAGGCCTAGAGGCTCCCCGGTATCCCTCGCAGGCCTAGAGGCTCCCCGACCCCTGTCACAGGCCTAGAGGCTCCCCGGTCTCCCTCACAGGCCTAGAGGCTCCCCGACCTCCCTCACAGGCCTAGAGGCTCCCCGACCTCCCTCACAGGCCTAGAGGCTCCCCGGTCTCCCTCGCAGGCCTAGAGGCTCCCCGACCTCCCTCACAGGCCTAGAGGCTCCCCGGTCTCCCTCACAGGCCTAGAGGCTCCACGGGGCCTGTGACGGGAGTCGGGGAGCCTCTAAGGCCTGTGCTCACCACTCTGGGCGAAAGGAGCCTCCCCCGCCCCTCATCTGGCGCCCCTCTGCCTGAGGAGGGGATGCGGGTTTGGGGTGCTGCAAAGAGGCCATCGCTGCTGTTTCCAACCCAGCTTTCTTGGGGAGCAACATTCTTAAAGAAAGGGGAAAAAACCAAGATGAATTCTACGGAGGGTCGTGGGAGAGGGCAGGAGGGAGCAAGCTCGCAATCTCAAAAGGTCAAGGGGAGAAAAAAAACATAAAAAGCACACATAGAAACACAGTAACTGCAGCTCGGGCTGGGGCGTGGCGTTCCAGGTCTGCTACTCATCTTGCAACCTCTCTCTAGGTTCTAAATGCTCTCCCAAGCCAAGAGCCTCAGCCCACGTGGCTGTGCACACGTGTAATTTGTTCAGGCACCCTTGAAAGGTCAGACGCGGGACCCAGGAGGCGAGCCTTGCAAACCCAGGCCCTGAGCTGGGGTAAGCAGGTGAAGCAGAAGCAACAACGCACACAGGCCCGGGCTCAGAGCAGCCAGGCAGAGTCTGCGGGGGTGAAGAGGGCAACTGGAAGGCTAGGAGAGCAACCATGACCTCCACAATCCTGCGAATTCAAGGGACCTGCTACCCCAGGCCTAGAGGCTCCCCGACCCCCATCACAGGCCTAGAGGCTCCCCAGCGCCCCCATCACAGGCCTCAGAGGCTCCCCGGCCCCCGTCACGGGCCTACAGGCTCCCCAGCCCCCGTCACGGGCCTCAGAGGCTCCCGGCCCCCGTCACGGCCTACAGGCTCCCCAGCCCCCGTCACGGGCCTCAGAGGCTCCCCGGCCCCCGTCACACACCTCAGAGGCTCCCCGGCCTCTGTCTTACCTGCTCATGACTTCTGCCTCCTGCAGTACAATGTCCCAAGTTCCCAAGTGTGCTCCAAAAGCCGGACCATCTCCTCGCACTGCAACACGGACACAGCACTGCCAGCCGGCTCAGCTGTGCCTGCTTATGTCTGCTTGTCCCTGCTCGGCTGTGCTCGGCTGTGCTCGGCTGTGCTCGTCTCTGCTCATCTCTGCTCGGCTGTACTCGTCTCTGCTCGGCTGTACTCGTCTCTGCTCGGCCCTGCTCGGTCTCTGCTTGTCTCTGCTAGTCTCTGCTCGGCTGTACTAGTCTCTGCTCGGCCCTGCTGGGTCTCTGCTCGCGTCTGCTTGTCTCTGCTCAGCTGTGCTTGTCTCTGCTCGTCTCTGCTCGGCTGTACTCGTCTCTGCTCAGCCCTGCTCGGTCTCGGCTCGTCTCTGCTCAGCTGTGCTTGTCTCTGCTCATCTCTGCTCGGCTGTACTCGTCTCTGCTCGGCCCTGCTCGGTCTCTGCTCGTCTCTACTCGGCTGTGTTCGTCTCTGCTCGGCTTTGCTCGGCTGTGTATACCGGCCCAGACGCCTCCCAGGACGGCAGAGGAAAGCCGAGTGCTGTATCACACGAACTGCCACCCCACACATGCAGAAATACATGGAGGCCTCTCCACTGAGTGAGCTGTTCCACTGGGTAAACAAAGCCCAGGCCTGCCCCTCAGTTGCTCTGTGAGGAACGGGGGTAGTGGAAAGGTTTCCGGGAACCACAACTGCAGAATATCAGTGCTAGTCATCCGGTGTGTAACTCCAGCTCCCAGAGGGCCTGTTGACTTGGGACTTAAACTCCCAGGGTTCTTTCGGTTCCCTGACATTGTACCCTGCTCTTAAAGGCACCCTGACAATTCCTATCACAGAAGCCCAGGCCGATGCTCGGTCCCAAGGGCCCTCCATCCCTCCCGGGCCTTAGTATGCGGCCGTCCGGCCTTGGAGCCCTGATCTTCCAACCACATGTGTCCAGGATCACTGTCCGGGAACCCCACCTGAGCTTAGGACGGCTTGGGCTGGGCTGCCTCGAGCTCAAAGGCCTGAGCCATCAAAGGTGGCGCCGTCTTGTGGCCACCAGCACTCACTGTAGGACGCTCAACCAGACTCTCAAAATCAAGGGAAGCAGCCAGGCCCAGAGAGGCATTCTCTCTCAAGGACACACTTTTTAGAGCTTGCGCACGAGTCCCATTACGGAAACCCTACCCACGCTCTGGGAGTCCGCATGGGCAGACAAAGCAGTCCAGAGCCACAGCACAGCACACAGCACACAGCACACAGCATGCTCCCTCGCAGGAGGCCGGCAGCTTTCTCTTTCTTTCTTTCTCTTCCTACCTGCCTGCCTGTCTCTCTCTGTCCTATTTGCTTGCAAGCACAGAGGAACAGAGAGGGAGAGACAGCAATTTTTCTGGCATCTGCTGGCTCACTTCCCCAAGGACCACCACCAGAGACAACTGTGGCTGGGTCAGGACAAGCCCAGGAACCAGGAGCTTCCTCCAGATCTCCCACAGGGCCACAGGGCCACAGGGGCACAGGGGCACAAGCCTCTAACCAAGACCAGAACCCCTAACCCTAACCAAAACCCTAAACAAGACCCAGACATATTACCAAACTCGCCATCCCAGAACCCACTTACCTTGTCATGTGCCCGGATCTCCAGCCATTTGCACCAGCGAGTCGGCCAACGTGGGGCTTGAACTTGCGGAGGTCCTTGCAGGCAGGGCGACTTCATGCTGACGTGGCAACGCCCCTGGGCATGCCCAGCACAGACACACACACTGACACCACCCGTGACCCGTCACACCGCCCTTTGCCCACATCCGGCCTGAGCCTCCCCCAATCACAGAGGACAGGGCCGACAGCAACGCCCCGAAGTGGGACGGCGTTTGCACAACACCCGTCGAGATCACACACCTCCAGCTACGGGGTTTTCACATGATGTGTAAAAACCAACCAACACTGAGGACACAAGCCTGCATGAGACAGTCAAGACCATCTGGCCACAGTGCGATGTCAGGAACAGGCACCTGGGCCCGGCGCCATAGCCTAGCGGCTAAAGTCCTCACCTTGAACGCACTGGGATCCCTTATGGGCACTGGTTCTAATCCCGGCGGCGGCTCCACTTCCCATCCAGCCCCCTGCTTGTGGCCTGGGAAAGCAGTCGAGGACAACCCAAAGCCTTGGGACCCTGCACCCTCGTGGGAGACCCAGAAGAGGTTCCAGGTTCCCGGCTTTGGATCGGCGCCCACCGGCCGTTGCGGCTCCGTTGGGGAGTGAATCATCAGATGGAAGATCTTCCTCTCTGTCTCTTCTCCTCTCTGTATATCTAACTTTGTAATGAAATAAATAAATCTGCTGAAAAAAAAAAAAAAAAAAAAAGGGCAGCTTTGCGCGCCCTCTCGTGGCCACCAGCACTCACTGCAGGACGCTCATCCCAGGCTCTCCTGCCAAATCAAGGGAAGCAGCCCAGCTCCAGCTCAGAGAGGCATTCGCTCTCAAGGACACTCTTTTTAGAGCTTGCACACAAGACCCATGACCGGAAGCCCTACGCACGCCCTGGCGGTCTGCATTGACAGACAAAAGCAGTCTAGAGCCACAGCACAGCACACAGCACACAGCACACAGCATGCTCCCTCGCAGGAGGCCGGCAGCTTTCTGTCTTTTCCTTCCTCCCTCCTGCCTCCCTCTGCCCCCTTTGCTTGGAAGCGCACAGGAACAGAGAGGGAGAGACAGCAAGCTTTCTGCCATCTGCTGGCTCACTTCCCCAAGGACCACCACCAGAGACAGCTGTGGCTGGGTCAGGACAAGCCCAGGAACCAGGGGCTTCCTCCAGATCTCCCACAGCACCACAGGGCCACAGGGGTACAGCGGCAAAGGGGCACAAGCCCTGGCAGCATCCTCCGCTGCTCTCCCAGGAGGATCGGCAGGGAGCTGGACTGCAGGGGAAGCACCCAGGATTCGAAGCAGTACCCATACAGGCCATCCGCCTCTCAGGCTGAGGCTTGACCCATTCGGACAATACCCCGCACCAACACACCACACAACACCACACCACACCACACCACACCACACCACACCAACCCTTGCTGGACCCTTCAGCAGCTCCTTCACCAGGCTGCTGAAGGTGCCTCTCCCCCTGGCTTGCACAACTTATGCTGTTGTGTGCTGTGAGAGCACCCGATACAGACGAGGGATCCAGGCGTGCTGCTACTCTACCTGTCCTGGGGAGAAGGACCTCTGTGAAGAACAGATGTCAGCTGTTGGGATGTCTTGTGGAAGGTGGCACATCAGCGGCGGCCGACGGTCCACAGCTGACCAGCAGGAGAAAGAGTCTTGAATCCAGAAGGATCCCTGGAGGAGGGTGAAGTACTCCCTGGTGAACAAGAGGGCAGCAGCATCTGGCTGGAGGCTGTGAGGCCAAATTCCTGCCTCCAAAGCACATGACAGGGATGGCTGACCCCTCAAGTGCTAGCTGGAGGTAGAAAGGGCAGCTTTGTGCACCCTGTCGTGTGCAGGCAGCACAGGCCCTGAAAGCCCTCCCTTGTGCGGGCCTTGGTGGCTCGCCGGCCATCATCAGATGTGCTGGGCAGCAGGGCTGCATGGTGCAGGGTGCTCTCCGCAGCAGCTGGGGCCTGGGACTTCCTATTGCAGATGGCTGCTGACCTCTGGTGCCTACTTCTCCATCCACCTGCTCCTGGCTTAGGAGCCCACATGCCCAGACACCACCCAGCTAGGCCGAGGAAGGCCGAGTAGTGTATCACATCACCCTAACCGCCACCCCACACATGCAAAAATACATGGAGCCGGGGCCCATCAGCGTGGCCTAGCGGCTGTTCGACCTTGGAGCCCTGATCTTCCAACAACACGTGCCCCGGAATACTGTCCGGGACCCCCACACGACGCTAGGATGGCTCGGGTTGGGCTGTCTAGAGCTCAGAGGGCCTGAGCCGACCAGGGGTAGAAAGGGCAGCTTGGGGCCCGGCGCCGTGGCCTAGCGGCTAAAGTCCTCAACTTGAACGCACTGGGATCCCATATGGGCACCGGTTCTAATCCCGGCGGCGGCTCCACTTCCCATCCAGCTCCCTGCTTGTGGCCTGGGAAAGCAGTCGAGGACGGCCCAAAGCTTTGGGACCCTGCACCCTCGTGGGAGACCCTGAAGAAGTTCCGGGTTCCCGGCTTTGGATCGGCACGCACCGGCCGTTGCGGCTCCGTTGGGGAGTGAATCATCAGATGGAAGATCTTCCTCTCTGTCTCTCCTCCTCTCTGTATATCTGACTTTGAAATAAAAAAAAAAATCCATGAAGCCCTCTTGGCAGCCCATCGGGGAGCTGCTCCACTTGCCAAAGAACTCCCGGAGCCTGCATCTCAGGGTGCTCTTCGAGGAATGGGGGTGGCGGTAAGGTTTCCCGGGACCTGATCTGGCAAAGTACAACCCCAGTTGGCTTGTGTAACACCAGCTCCCAGAGGGCCTCTGGGGACGCAGGCGTGGGACTCCAACTCCCAGAGGGCCTCTGGGTACGTTGACGTAGGACTCCAACTCCCAGAGGGCCTCTGGGGACGCTGACGTAGGATTCCAACTCCCAGAGGGCCTCTGGGGACGCTGACGTAGGACTCCAACTCCCAGAGGGCCTCTGGGGATGCTGACGTAGGACTCCAGCTCCCAGAGGGCCTGTGGGCACGCTGACGTGGTATTCCACCTCCCAGGCTTCTTTAAGTACCCTGCTATTAAAGGCACCCTGACACTTCCTATCTCACAGGCCCACGCTGATGCTAGGCCCCAATCTACCTCCTCCCCTCCCAGGCCTTGGTATGTGGGCTGTTCAGCATTGGAGCCCTGATCTTCCAACAACACGTGCCCCGGAATACTGTTCGGGACCCCCACACGACGCTAGGATGGCTCGGGTTGGGCTGTCTAGAGCTCAGAGGGCCTGAGCCGACCAGGGGTAGAAAGGGCAGCTTGGGGCCCGGCGCCGTAGCCTAGCGGCTAAAGTCCTCAACTTGAACGCACTGGGATCCCATATGGGCACCGGTTCTAATCCCGGCGGCGGCTCCACTTCCCATCCAGCTCCCTGCTTGTGGCCTGGGAAAGCAGTCGAGGACGGCCCAAAGCTTTGGGACCCTGCACCCTCGTGGGAGACCCAGAAGAAGTTCCAGGTTCCCGGCTTTGGATCGGCACGCACCGGCCGTTGCGGCTCCGTTGGGGAGTGAATCATCAGATGGAAGATCTTCCTCTCTGTCTCTTCTCCTCTCTGTATATCTGACTTTGTAATGAAATAAATAAATCTGCTGAAAAAAAAAAAAAAAATAAGGGCAGCTTTGCGCGCCCTCTCGTGGCCACCAGCACTCACTGCAGGACGCTCATCCCAGGCTCTCCTGCCAAATCAAGGGAAGCAGCCCAGCTCCAGCTCAGAGAGGCATTCGCTCTCAAGGACACTCTTTTTAGAGCTTGCACACAAGACCCATGACCGGAAGCCCTACGCACGCCCTGGCGGTCTGCATTGACAGACAAAAGCAGTCTAGAGCCACAGCACAGCACACAGCACACAGCACACAGCATGCTCCCTCGCAGGAGGCCGGCAGCTTTCTGTCTTTTCCTTCCTCCCTCCTGCCTCCCTCTGCCCCCTTTGCTTGGAAGCGCACAGGAACAGAGAGGGAGAGACAGCAAGCTTTCTGCCATCTGCTGGCTCACTTCCCCAAGGACCACCACCAGAGACAGCTGTGGCTGGGTCAGGACAAGCCCAGGAACCAGGGGCTTCCTCCAGATCTCCCACAGCGCCACAGGGCCACAGGGGTACAGCGGCAAAGGGGCACAAGCCCTGGCAGCATCCTCCGCTGCTCTCCCAGGAGGATCGGCAGGGAGCTGGACTGCAGGGGAAGCACCCAGGATTCGAAGCAGTACCCATACAGGCCATCCGCCTCTCAGGCTGAGGCTTGACCCATTCGGACAATACCCCGCACCAACACACCACACAACACCACACCACACCACACCAACCCTTGCTGGACCCTTCAGCAGCTCCTTCACCAGGCTGCTGAAGGTGCCTCTCCCCCTGGCTTGCACAACTTATGCCGTTGCGTGCTGTGAGAGCAGCCGCTACAGACGAGAGATCCAGGCATGTTGCTACTCTACCTGTCCTGGGGAGAAGGACCTCTGTGAAAAACAGACGTCAGCTGTTGGGATGTCTTGTGGAAGGTGGCACATCAGCGGCAGCCGACGGTCCACAGCTGACCAGCAGGAGAAAGAGTCTTGAATCCAGAAGGATCCCTGGAGGAGGGTGAAGCACTCCCTGGTGAACAAGAGGGCAGCAGCATCTGGCTGGAGGCTGTGAGGCCAAATTCCTGCCTCCAAAGCACATGACAGGGATGGCTGACCCCTCAAGTGCTAGCTGGAGGTAGAAAGGGCAGCTTTGTGCACCCTGTCGTGTGCAGGCAGCACAGGCCCTGAAAGCCCTCCCTTGTGCGGGCCTTGGTGGCTTGGTGGCTCGCCGGCCATCATCAGATGTGCTGGGCAGCAGGGCTGCATGGTGCAGGGTGCTCTCCGCAGCAGCTGGGGCCTGGGACTTCCTATTGCAGATGGCTGCTGACCTCTGGTGCCTACTTCTCCATCCACCTGCTCCTGGCTTAGGAGCCCACATGCCCAAACACCACCCAGCTAGGCCGAGGAAGGCCGAGTAGTGTATCACATCACCCTAACCGCCACCCCACACATGCAAAAATACATGGAGCCGGGGCCCATCAGCGTGGCCTAGCGGCTGTTCGACCTTGGAGCCCTGATCTTCCAACAACACGTGCCCAGGAATACTGTCCGGGACCCCCACACGACGCTAGGATGGCTCGGGTTGGGCTGTCTAGAGCTCAGAAGGCCTGAGCCGACCAGGGGTAGAAAGGGCAGCTTGGGGCCCAGCGCCGTAGCCTAGCAGCTAAAGTCCTCGCCTTGAAAGCCCCGGGATCCCATATGGGCACCGGTTCTATTCCCGGCGGCTCCACTTCCCATCCAGCTCCCTGCTTGTGGCCTGGGAAAGCAGTCAAGGACGGCCCAAAGCTTTGGGACCCTGCACCCTCGTGGGAGACCTGGAAGAGATTCCAGGTTCCCAGCTTTGGATCGGCCCTCACTGGCCGTTGCGGCTCAGTTGGGCAGTGAATCATCGGATGGAAGATCTTCCTCTCTGTCTCTTCTCCTCTCTGTATATCTGACTTTGTAATAAAATACATAAATCGGCTAAAAAAACAAAAAAAAAACAAACAAACAAAAACAAAGGCAGCTTTGCGCGCCCTCTCGTGGCCACCAGCACTCACTGCAGGACGCTCATCCCAGGCTCTCCTGCCAAATCAAGGGAAGCAGCCCAGCTCAGAGAGGCATTCGCTCTCAAGGACACTCTTTCTAGAGCTTGCACATGAGACCCAGGACGGAAGCCCTACGCATGCCCTGGGGGTCTGCATTGACAGACAAAAGCAGTCTAGAGCCACAGCATAGCACACAGCACACAGCATGCTCCCTCGCAGGAGGCCGGCAGCTTTCTGTCTTTTCCTTCCTCCCTCCTGCCTCCCTCTGCCCTCTTTTCTTGCAAGCACACAGGAACAGAGAGGGAGAGACAGCAATTTTTCTGGCATCTGCTGGCTCACTTTCCCAAGGACCACCACCAGAGACAGCCTAGGCTGGGTCAGGACAAGCCCAGGAACCAGGAGCTTCCTCCAGATCTCCCACAGGGCCACAGGGGCACAAGCCCTGGCAGCATCCTCCGCTGCTCTCCCAGGAGGATCGGCAGGGAGCTGGACTGCAGGGGAAGCACCCAGGATTTCAAGCAGCACCCATACAGGACATCTGCCTCTCAGGCTGAGGCTTGACCCACTGGGACACCACTTCGCCCCACCCCATACCACACGACTGAAACACCACACCATGCCACACCACACCACTAAAACACCACCCCACCCCTTGCTGGTTTCTTTACCAGCTCATTTGCCAGGCCGCATGCCTGCCCTCCTGGCTTGCAACATTTATGTCATACTATGCTGTGAGGGAAGCAAACACAAACGAGAGATACGGGAATGTTGCTACTCTACCTGTGCTGATGAGAAGGACCTCTGTGGAGAACAGACGTCAGCTGTTGGGATGTCTTGCGGCAGGTAGCACATCATCGGCCTCCGATGGTCCAGGGCTGACTTGCAGGAGAACGTGTCTTGAGTCCAAGATGATCCCTGGAGGAGGGTGAAGCACTCTCTGGTGAAGGAGAGGGCAACAGCATCTGGCTGGGCCTTGGGGCCAAATTCCTGCCTCCAAAGCACATGACAGGGATGGCTGACCCCTCAAGTGTTTCATTGGAGACTCTGATGAAGGGAAAGGGGTCCCATGAGTTCCTACAAAGAGATGGCTTGGGAGGTTGTCTCTGTCCCACAGGTATGAACTTGGTGCAAGGATCCAATAATAACCGGAGTGGATTACTGACTGATGGTCAATAGCCAAAGTTTATTAACAACACCAGACTTTTAAAGGAAGGTTGTCAGGTAGTTCTCCAGGGAGGCGGTGATAGAGCCATTTACATCTCAACAGCAAGGTGCAGTTCCCCAAAACACAGCTAGTTCCTCTAGCAGGTTGTCTATCTGAACCTGTGAACCAGGAAGTATCCTGCTCATTCATCTTCTTACCAATTGCTCCTGGCGCCTTTCGGGGAGATTTTACTGGCCATTGTCTCCCACTATAGCCAAGATTCTCAATGTCTTTCTGCAAATCCCCCTTCTGTGTTTTTTTTTTTTTTTTAATTAGGCCTGAAAGATGTAGCTAGGGAGAACATGCCCTTGGAAGAGCTGAAAATGGGAAGAACTGATACTATATGTGATACAAAAATAACTTCACCAGGGATCACATACGCTAACTACCTGTTACCTCATCTAACTCCTCCACATTCTTTTTTCCCCAGAGAATGGACCCTGGTGTCTGTCAGGGATAATTGGCCCGAGGTTAGGGTTAGGGTTAGGGATTTTTTGCTGTTGAAGTTAGCATAACTCATTGTAGATTACAGTCGGTTATTGATGTGAGATCATCACTCAAATATCTTTAAAACAAATACAAAACCTTGGCCAATTAAAGGCAGTGAGAAATTTGATAACCAATCAAAAACACAAGGATTACTTTAATATATGGAAACACTTTGCAGACAGCGAATATCACATTAATATAACTTACACCTTGAAATAATCTAATAGTGTGTTAGAGTCCAATTCTATACCAAATTATTTATGATAAAATTTGACATTTTTGAAAATGTGCCCAAAAAACCCCTCAAGGTTTATAAGAGCTTAGTATCTTCATTGAATTCCAAGTTCCCAAAAGTTGCCATGGATATGCAAATGAAGTCAGCTTGCCAAACATTTATCACAACAAAAGACCCTCCAAGGTAGAATTCATAAGCCCAGAAAACAAGTTCTTGTTGAGAGCACCTAATGATCTATGGGGCTGTCTAGCACAGCACCGCAGACCAATGCCCTGACGAGGGAAGTGGTAAACAAGTTCAGGAAGTGTCTTCCCCTTGGGGCATGGCTGTGTGTCCTGCCTGCGGGGTGACCTTTTAGCTGATTGGTCGCTTCCCACGTGCAGGGGTGACCTTTTAGCTGATTGGCTAGGTGTTATATATAAGCAGGTTGGGTCCTGGAGAGCAGACAGAGTGGAGAGCAGACAGAGTAGAGAAGCAGACAGAGCAGAGAGGCAGACATAGTAGAGAGAAAGAAGGAGCAGACGGCTTTCCTGTTTGCATGCTGCCTGACGGAATAAAGAGTTTCTACACAGTCACTCAGCGTCGGGTTTTCTTCTGCGGGTCCGGAGATTCCCCGACAGTTCTGCCAAATTTTTCTTTTTTGCTTGACTTTTTCTTTTTTCGCATTTTATAAAGCTATTTCAAATGTGGGTGTCCAGGCAACAGAATCAAAACCTTGAGAGAGAAAAATGGTCATTACTTTGAAATCTAGCTGTTGAAGTGTAAGGCCCCGCAACACGGAACACCTTACCATCTGAGTTTCCCCAATGACCACCGAAGACGAGGCTTGATGCAAAAGCAAGAGGCTTTATTCGATCACCAGCGCGCTGGGGCTGGGGCCAGTTCCTCACGCAGGAGGCTAGGCATCGACCCCAAATCATGGCAAGGCATTTCTTTTAAAGGCTGAACCAAGGCTAAAATCATAAAACCATATAACCATAAAACCACAACCATAAGCAGGAAAAGCAAAGGCTAAAACCATAACCATAAGCAGGGAAGGGGAAACCTAAACATAAACAGGGAGGGGGAACCATTAACATAAACAGGGAGGGGGCCATGCAGTTAGGGGTGGAGGCTAGTTGCAGGTGCCCCTTATCTCTCAGGCTCCCAGGCTCTATCATGAAATGTTCATTCAACTATTCACTGTCCTTTACCACAAGCAGAATACTGCCGGGGGTCCGTGCAGTAGGTGTGAATAACACAAAGGTGTGAAGAGAACAGCTCCCTGACTGGCAGGGCCCAGGGAGCTTCCAGCTGCTTGGCAGGGCCTAGCAGATTCATCTCTGACCACCTTGACGCAGTTTTCACCCACTTTGGCATGGGCACTCAACCACCCCACTAAG
Source organism: Ochotona princeps (assembly GCF_030435755.1). Taxonomy (NCBI): domain Eukaryota; kingdom Metazoa; phylum Chordata; class Mammalia; order Lagomorpha; family Ochotonidae; genus Ochotona; species Ochotona princeps. The sequence continues at coordinate 458,428 of NW_026696772.1, read as the reverse complement.
AATTTTGTATTGAGGCATTGTCTGCCCCTGTGAGATGGCTTTTACAACCAACATGAGCTTAAGAGTTAATGTTACTGATAATGTCCTGGTGAGTGGGCCTTTAACTGCACACAGGAGTACAATCAAGCCCATGCTGTTTCCAGACACCTTATTGTGTACCTACCCATTGCCATAAAATCTGGCCCGAACATTTAGCATGCTTTCTGGGAAATGGCTTGATAAGAATTTTACAAACTAATGGAAGTGATGAGAGTATGGGTTAAAACTGCCATGACAAAAAACATAGCTACTGGGACCCTAAAAGCTATCCTGTTACTGTGACCCTAAGGGCCATCCTGCTAGGACAAAAAATATAGCTACTGGGACCCTAAAAGCTATCCTGTTACTGGGACCCTAAAAGTTATCTCGTTACTGTGACCCTAAAGGCTATCCTGTTACTGGGACCCTAACGGCTATCCTGCCAAGGCAAAAAAATATAGTTACTGTGACCTTAAGGGTTAGCCTGTCCTTGCAACTCTTTAGAACATAGAAACTGTAGTTGCTTTAGCTGCTTTCATAATTTCTAACTAGAGGAAATATAGGCTGATTTCACTAACATCACAAAGATATACTTTTGATTATTGTTTGATCACTTATGAGGTTGTAGAACCTGCAGTTGTAGAGGAACTTAATGTTCGGAACCTTTTGTCTTAGATCTTTGTTTTTTCTCTTTTGATGTATTTCTCCCATTAAGTGATGGATAAGTTGTAGAATAAGAATTGTAGTAAGAGTGTATTACTGAATAAGATGTGTTGTCTACTGAGAAATTCTTGGCTGCAACGTTGGAATGGATAATACCTGTCTTAAGGTGAAACAATTTGTAGAATTGTCTTTGGAAACACTCACTTGTCCATTGTAGAATTGAAACATAAATGGAGTAAACTTGGCTCATTGCTAATTACAATTCTTTCCGCCGTTATAACTCTTGCTTTACTTGTTCAGTTAACAAACTGTGTGAGCTTGCTGACCTAATGGCCTTTAGTGCCAATGACCCGTAATCCCCATAGACCAAGACCCCGGACTTACTAACCCATACATAATTCAAGGTAGGGGCCTGGTTGTCACAGGTGGCGCCAAGGTTAGAGCCCAGACGTGAGGAGAGCGGATGAAGACTGGCAAACCAAGATAAGCAAGGAATGTGGAATCCTTCCTCAATCATCTCTCAGGAAGCTGTAAATTGTGCCCCCCTGAGGCTATGTCAAAATGCCCCTAAAAGAAAACCTTGTACTGCTTCTGTATAAATAAAGCGGACAGCTTTCTCGCGGGGTCCACAATGATCAAGGAATCCTAGTGGTCCGTCTCTCCTTTCTTTCTCTCTTCACGCCTCATCGCACCCTTCTCGAGCTCCGGACTCAGCTGGAGCTGGTCTCCGGCAGAATACAGAAAGCAAAAAAGCAAATTAAATCCTTCTGTCCTTTCAATCCTAAATGTTCCTTTTCAGAACTTGTTGTAGGGGTTTTTGACCCCAAATACAGCAGCAACCTCAATTCTTGTCTCGCAGGAAAGTAGAATTTTCGTGCGGACACAGTTTACTTTTAAAGCAAGATTTATTAGAAAAGTTGAGAAAGGAGACTCCCGTCCTAGTGACAGGAGGGGGCTCTGAGATAGAAAAGACCCTAGTCCTCTGCCATAGTGGCAGGAGGAAAAGTGGAAAAGAGACCCGTATCAATGGTGGGGAAAGCATCTTTTTTTTTTTTTTTTTTTTTTTCTTAAGATTTTACTATCATTGGAAAGCCGGATATACAGAGAGGAGGAGAGACAGAGAGGAAGATCTTCCGTCCGATGTTTCACTCCCCAAGTGAGCCACAACAGGCCGGTGCGCACCGATCCGATGCCGGGAACCTGGAACCTCTTCCAGGTCTCCCACAAGGGTGCAGGGTCCCAAAGCTTTGGGCCGTCCTCGACTGCTTTCCCAGGCCACAAGCAGGGAGCTGGATGAGAAGTGGAGCCGCCGGGATTAGAACCGGCGCCCATATGGGATCCCGGGGCGTTCAAGGCGAGGACTTTAGCCGCTAGGCCACGCCGCCGGGCCCAGGGAAAGCATCTTTTAAAGGTTCCCCTCAAAGATGTTCCCCCATAAACAAAGAAAAATCCTGGTTTCCATGGTACCTGGCCTTGGGACAAAAGGCCGGAAAGGTGTCACTGGCCAACTTCCTTGGTCCCTATCTAATGATAAAGAGGCCAGTCTGAAGCCCTCCCCCTTGGCAATGGCTGGAGACAGAATTGGGCTGAGGCTTCAGGTGGGGGAAAGCATGTTCCTGATAAGATATGCACTTGTCTCTTGGGAAAGCATGTTCCTGATAAGATATGCACTTGTCTTGGGAGAGACGTGCTCTGGTGAATCCAAGACGTGGTGGGGAAAATACCCCTTTATATTTGAGAAAAAAAATGACTTGGGGACCCAGAAAACCCTAACTACCTACTACCCAGTCTAACTCCTCTCACAAACTGAAGGCCTGTGTTCCAGCTTCCCTATTCCAAAAGACATGCAGGAAACAACCTGGGTACATTAACACAAAAAACAGCAAACATTCACCTTATAATGAAATAATGCCATCACCCAAATACTCCTTAAAGCAAGAACATCACCTTTGCTAATTTTAAACAATGAGGACTTAAAGAAACAGAGAACATAAACTTAATATAAAAACTTGTACTTAAAAATTAGCATATATGGCTAAGCATATATGGTTAAGGAATAAGTGCTATATGAATAATATGCATTCACCACAATTGATTGGCATTTCATCCTCCAGGACTTATACTTGCACGGTAACAAGCAGAGATGGAGCGTTGAGAAAGTGGCAGTTTGAAGTTTGTAGCTTCTTGCAGAGACAAATTGAATAGGATATTCCTGTTACATAAAAGCCAGGAGCCAGGAGCTTCTTCCAGGTCTCCCATGCAGGTGCAGGGTCCCAAGGCTTTGGGCCATCCTCCACTGCTTTCCCAGGCCACAGGCAGGGAGCTGGACGGGAAGTGGAGCAGCTGGGATTAGAACTCCCGCCCATATGGGATCCAGGCGGGTTCAAGGCGAGGACTTCAACTGCTAGGCCATGCTGCTGGGGGGGCCCCCCTAACTTGTTTGGGGCCCCCCTAACTTGGTTTTCTATGGAGTCTGTCAAACATCTTATAAAATCAGCATAAGATTCTCTGGCCCCTTGGATGACTTTTGTATAACTGCCTGCAAATTCAGACCCGGTTTCCATTTTCTCCCATGCCCACAGTGCTGCATCCCTTATAAGGGTGAGCGCAGCTTGAGGTAGCTGTATCTGTTGCTCTGTAGTAACCCACTGTCCATCTCCAACCAACATATCATAAGTCAGTTGTCCTCCACCAGGGAGTTGCCAACCTGATGCTTCTAAGGATCACAATTTTTCCTTAGCCATATCACTTCTCCGCATTTTCCACTGTAAATATTGAGAGGGAGAAAGCCCTATTTTTGCTATTACTTCAAAATCATGAGGAATCCAGTTTGCTCCCTGGCTCCAGCCATTCCAATATTCCCACACATAAGAAGAAGTAGGTCCGTAGGACACACAAGCCTTTTTAAAAGCTGTGTTGGCATTAACATCTAGGCTTTCATAGGTAGGTTGATTATTTTCTTGACTAAGTATAATTGCAAAAAGCAATCAGAATTGATGAGGTCTCTGGGAAACATCAGACATCAGGCAACGTCTTTGATCAGATTTAAGAGTGAGACAGTGTGGGCTGATATTTAACTGTTCCTTTATCCCAGCCTCATTTACCTCACTGGAGAAATCCTGTGGTTTAACACAAAATTTTCTTCTTTTTCTTAGTTCTAGTTTCATTTTCTGTCACATTACGATAATATCTTCCATTAGGAGAATCTCCCCTGAGTTTTCTTTTTCTAATGTCCACATCTGTATTATAAAGCCTTTCTCTTTTAGCTGCATTACAGTGGCTGTCGCGAACACCGAGCCCGGTTACTCGAACAAACGCGACTAGTCAAGAGGATGGATGTTTGCAATCAGGCGAGCACACACCAAACAGGACGGGGGAAGCCACCGAGAGCACCCTTGGCTTCGGCCTAGTGGGAACCTGCTGGGCCTACTGGCTTCAGTGACTGGGAACAAGGCATGGGTTTATATACAATTCAGTGGGCCAAACAATCAGGTGTTACAGTGTTTTGATTGGTTATTACATGTTATCTATCAACAACACTTGCTTTCTCTCAGTTCTGAAAAACATGGTTTTTTTTAACATATTTATCAAGACACATTTTCTTCTTCTTTTATCATTTTTACCATAACTTGTTTTTCATGACATGCTCACATACACTGGGGTTTCTTGACTGGAGTGACAGGAGAGGTGGCCCCATTTCACCAGTAGTTTAGGAAGATGGAGTCACCTCTGTTCAAAAGCTCCAACATACATACTATATCCATTATTAAGTCACAGCATAATTTACATAAAAGGCCTATTATTATAGCTATTTCTGGGTCATTAATCTCAGATAAAAGTGTAGTAACATTAAAGATATAATTAAGATTATTGTTAATGTTACTACCCATATCTCCCATAGATTCATTTTTATCTATACCCATTTAAGTATGTATTGATGGAGCAGTAGAGATGCAGATGGGAGTAAACAAACACTTACAACCAGACTGTTCCTGTCAGTGGCACCTCCTCCTAGCCGGGTCTCTCACACGTTCTCTTTCAGCCTCTCCATCTGTAGTATAAGCCATTTCTTTCCTATCCACATTATGCTGGCGTCTCCTGTTAGGGAAGTGTCTCACGGGCTGCTCTTTGCCATCCTCCTTATCTTTACTATGAAGCATTGCTTTTTTAGCCATATTACAGCGGCCTTTCCTGTTACATGGACCTCTTAAGGGTTCACTTTCTCTTCCTTCCTCATCTGTACTAGGAAACATTTCTTTTTTAGCTACATTTTGGGGGTGTCTCCTCTTAGAGGAGTTTCTTACAGATTCCTCTCCTAAAATAATAGTAACAGCTTTAATTAAAGCCCATGTAATCCAAAACTAACGTGAATATCTTCTATTCTTCCGGCTTTTTCACCATTTTTCTAAGTAAAATTCTTAAATTCAATTTCTAGTGTCCCTTCACCTGGAGACCAAGGATTATATTCATACATAAGCTATAATAAGAATGCAATTGCTGCCTAGTTACCTTTGCTCCACTTTTCACTAAACATTTCTGCATAAGCGAGATAAAGGACTGTGCTCTGCACTGGTTCTGGCCCATTTTCCCACTCACCACTTTCTGCGGGGGTCTCCGCTGCATTTTCTCTTCTTAAGTCCCTGTTAGGCAGTACTTGTTGCTGTCCCACAGTGATGGACTTGGTGCACGGAGCTGATAATACCACGTGCAAACTACTGACTATGATGAATAGCCAAAGTTTAACAGCACCAGACTCTTAAAGGAAGGTTGTCAGGTACTCATCCAGGGAGGAGGGGCTTGAGCCATTTACATCTCAACAGCAAGGTACTGTTCCCCAAAACACAGCTAGTTCCTCTAGCAGGTTCTTTTTTTTTTTTTCTCTAGCAGGTTCTTATCTAAACCTGTGAACCCGATTCCTGCTCATTCATCTCCTCATCAATTGCTCCTGGCTCCTGCAGAGAAGATTCAACTGGCTATTGTCTCCCACAATAGCAAAGATTCTGAATGTCCTTGTACAGGAGGCCATGCTGAACACCCACATACAGAGGAGGCCTGTGGCCCCTTATGGACACACACACACACACACACAGGTCCTATAGGAGAGAAAGACAGTGGGCAGGCAGGCAGGCAAGAGGGCAGGGACAGACTCCAACACCTGGGAAAGGGGTCATGACAGCACCGCCTGGAGGAGCAAACAAGCAGGTCATTGTGGGGAGGCCACAGCCATGCACGTAGGCTTGAGCTGTCGAGCGCCGAGGTAGGAAAGTGTCCTGTGAAAACTGATGAGCAGCCACCAGAGAGAGCGCGGGAGAAGCCCTGGAGCCTGGAGACACCCACAAAGTATGGCACGGCTTCTGCCGAAAAGCAGGAGCGTAACAGACCTGTTGCCAGAAACCAGCAATAAGCAAGTGAGCAGGCGAGCGGTGTCTATTGGGGCAACTTGAGATCAAGCACTGAGTGGGGAGGGGTATGCAGGACAGCTGTGGAGGGCCTCCAGGAGGGGCTGGGGTACACGGCCAAGGCAGGGGCAAGCGGGGAAGGGGTGAGGGGTGTCTGAGCAGAGGCCAGGGATATGTGGCAGCTCCTCCCCAAAGTGGCCTCCCCAAAAGAAGGGTTCAGGGCAGAATGCAGGAAAGGCTGCAGGAAAACAGTCCAGGGATTCAGCCCTGTGCTGCAGGGAGCACAGGCCCTGAAAGCCCTCCCTTGTCCAGGCCCAGGTGCCTCCCCGCTCACCGTCACACCTGCTCATGACTTCTGCCACCTACAGCACAAGTTCCCAAGTGTGCTCCAAAAAGCCTGACCATCTCCTTGCACTGCACCACAGACACAGTGCTACATGGCAGATAGGCTCGGCTCGCCTCAGCTCCACTAGGCTTGGCTTGGCCGGAAGAGAGGTGCTGGGAATATACGCCCCAGGATGCACCTTGAGAGACAAAGGAATTGTCCCAGAGGCCCCCTCGGAACGCTACCTAGTGAAACATCCTTTCCCAAAATGCCTCATGACAGACCAGGGCTAGGAGTTCCTGTCCCAGAGTGCACCACGACAAGCCAGGGGGTAGCGCTTCCTGATACAAAGCACCCCACAACCTGGAGTGCCACACGACAGGCCAGGGCTAGGACTTCCTGGCCCAGAGCGCCCCACGATAGGCCTGGGGCAGGGCTTCCTGGCCTGAAGCACCGCATGCCAGGCTTGGGGTAGGACTTCCTGGCCTGGAGCACCCCATGCCAGGCTGGGCAGTAGGACTACATGTTCCAGGGTGTTCTTTAGCAGCTAAAGGCTGGGACTTCCTATTCCACACGGCTCATGACCTCTGGCGCCTACTTGCCCATCTACCTGCTCCTGGCTTATGAGTCCACATGCCCAGCCACCACCCAGCTAGGTGGTGGGAGGCCGAGTGGTGTATCCCCCTAACCCTAACTCACTAACACCACCCCACATATGCCAAAATATATGAGCCCTCTCCGCAGACCTTCCTGGAGGAAGGTGAAGCATGCCATGGTGAACCAGAGGGCAGCAGCATCTGGCAGGGGACTGTGGGGCACAATTCCTGCCTCAAATGCCCACGACAGAGATGCGTGACCCCTCAAGATGGAGCTGCTCCAATTTCCTAAAGAACACCCAGGGCCTGCATCTGTTTGTTCTGCGAGGGATGGGAGTGGTGGTAACATTCCGTAAGACTTCATCTCCCGGGCCTGGCGGCATGGCCTAGCAGCTAAAGTCCTTGCCTTGAAAGCCCCGGGATCCCATATGGGCGCCGGTTCTAATCCCAGGCAGCTCCACTTCCCATCCAGCTCCCTGCTTGTGGCCTGGGAAAGCAGTTAAGGACGGCCCAAAGCTTTGGGACCCTGCACCTGCGTGGGAGACCCGGAGGAGGTTCCAGGTTCCCGGCTTCGGATCGGTGCGCATCGGCCCGTTGCGGCTCACTTGGGGAGTGAATCATCGGACGGAAGATCTTCCTCTCTGTCTCTCCTCCTCTGTGTATATCTGGCTGTAATAAAATGAATAAAAAAAAAGACTTCATCTCCCAAAGTGTAATACTAGTTGGCTGATGTGTAACTCCACCTCCCAGAGTGCTTTTGGGTGCCATAACGTGGGACTCCACCTCCCAAAGGGCCTGTGGGTGCTTTGGCATGGAACTCCATCTCCCAGAGTGCTTTTGGGTGCCCTGATGTGGGACTGCACCTCCCAGAGTGCCGTGCTGGTGAACGCCCGGCACTTCCTATCCCAGAGGGACAGGCCTGTGGAAGAACCCTGGGTCCTCTGCCCTGTCCCTGGTTGGCCTCCCACCCCCATCTGGAGGTGGTAGTATCCAATGTTAAAACCCTTTTCAAACACCAGATGCAGAGTTGAACACTCAAATGCCTGCAGCGGCCAGACATGCAACAAGGCCGGCCCGCTGGCCTTGTGACTAATGTCCTCGCCTTGCATGTGCAGACATCCCATGTGGGCATCGGTCGTATCCCAGTGCTCCCCTTCCCATCCAGCTCCCTGCTGTTGAGGATGACCCAAAGTCTTGGGACTCTGCACCCGCGTGGGAGACCTGGAAGCAGCTCCTGGCTTCGGACCAGCTAGGCTCTAGTGCATCAGCTTGGCTCAAGCAGTTGCAGCCGCTTGGGGAGTGAATCAGCAGGTGAAAGATCTTTCTGTTTTTCCTTCTCTCTGTAAATCTGAGTTTCCAATAAAAATAAGTAAGTTTTTGTTTTTTTTAAGATGACAACAGTAGAGAGTAGTGGTGACTGTGGAAAAGTTTTAAGTATATGTCTAGCAGAAGAAATTCCAGTTCAATTAAAGAAGGCAGTTGTGCTGGTAAAACAAGGCCACAAAATGTCAGATTAGTCACAGGACTGGATTTAACCCATCTACTTTCTTTTTTTTTTTTTTTAAGATTTGTTTATTTTTATTACAAAGTCAGATATGCAGAGAGGAGGGGAGACAGAGAGGAAGATCTTCCCTCTGATGATTCACTCCCCAAGTGAGCGCAATGGCCGGTGCTGCGCCTATCCGAAGCCAGGAACCAGGAACCTCTTCCGGGTCTCCCACGCAGGTGCAGGGTCCCAAAGCTTTGGGCCATCCTCAACTGCTTTCCCAGGCCACAAGCAGGGAGTTGGATGGGAAGTGGAGCTGCCGGGATTAGAACCGGCGCCCATGTGGGATCCCGGTGCGTTCAAGGCGAGGACTTTAGCTGCTAGGCCACGTCGCTGGGCCCTACCCCATCTACTTTCAAACCTAAAGAATTAAAAAGCCATGTGACACAGTAAAATGGAAGGAACTGGGTTTAGGAATCCAGCTAACCAAGGCCACTGAGCCTGGTCTGCCTTGGCTTTGATTTGAGGTTGTCTTTGCCCTGGGATCCAGCTCTGCACCTTGCAGTCCAGCGCTGGTTCCCTCACTGCGTTTGGAAATGCTGAGCTGTGTTGTGATGGCCTCACACAGGTTTCACCTGCAGCTCAGGTTCACATGAAGCACCTCCCTATCCTGTTTTCCCAAAGAAGGTCCCAATTTCCACACTAAACTGTTTCCATCCCTATTCCTAAAGCAAAGTCACCCACTCTCAATGCTACAGTATCCAAAAATTTGGAGATACAGCACTAGGCTTCCAAAGGTCGCCATTGTAATGCTGCTGACTGGGGGTGGTTTCCGCTTGCTTGAAGTGTTAAAATGCTTGTAGCTTGCATTGGCCAACAGAACACAGGAAGAGTGGTGGGGTGCCAGCTCACCCCAGTGCCTTGGCTTCAGGAGTCCTTGTGAGCTTTCAATCTCATTTGTAGTCTTAAATCCACCATCAAGACAGGAGTGGTTAGGCAGCTGGAAGACAAGAAAGCATATGACACCCAGGGGCCAGAGCCACCTGGTAGACTCACAGCAGCCCTCAGATATATGGGGAAGATCAACCAACATTATGGGTGAAATGAATTCATATGTTTAAGCCACTATGTTTGGGTTGGTTGCTATGCAACAATCACTAGCCAATACTTCTAGGAACTTCCTTCTTCTGTCTATAAACTCCTTTTCTGGTGTATTTCTGTGACTTTCAATGAAGCATCTCCTCTGTCTCACTTTGCACCTATTTTTAAGCATCCTTCTCTAAGAATTGTTCGTACGAAGTAAAGAAGGAACATCTCGGGGTTGGTGATATGCTGCATGGGGTAAGCCCCCGCCTCTGGCACCGATGCCCCGTACAGCCCCCGTTCCAGTGTCCCATTCTGGAGACTGTCTCTCCCCACGTTGGCCATTTTCTTTGCTGTGCAGCAGCTTTTTACTTTTAATGAAACATGCATCTATTTTTGTTTTCCTTTTCTTTGCTTTTTGGATCTTATCAATAAATCACTGTCAATTCCAGTGTCCTGCAGCATTTCCCCCAGGTTTTCTTCTAATGGTTTTGTAGCTTCAGTTCTGCCTTAACAAGGTCTCTCAAACAGTAGATCAGACTAAGCATTTCCATTTCAGTCACAACATGCCTATTGAGTACTTATTTTTTTCCTTAAGATTTATTATATTTATTCATTTGGAAGGCAGAGTTACAGAAAGAGGGAGAGGGAGAGATGGTTGAGCTTTACTTCACTCGCCAAAACCAGGACCAATCCATGCTGAAGAGAGAAGCCAGGAACTCAGCATCCCATCTTGGTGGCAGGAGCAAAAGCACTTGGGCCACCTTGATCTGTCTTGCCAGGCGCTGGATGGGAAGCAGAGCAACCAACAGCAATCATACAGCATGCTGGCACTATAGGTATGCCCTAAACCCCTGTGCACAATGCCAGCCCATTTTGGGCCTTAAAATCTTTCTTCCCTTTTAGTTTTTCTTTTTTAAATAAAGATTTATTTATTTTTATTGGAAAGTCAGATATACAGAGAGGAGGAGGAGAGACAGAGAGAAAGATCATCCGATGATCCACTCCCCAAGTCACAACGGCTGGTGCTATGCCGATCCGGAGCCAGGAGCCAGGAACCTCCTTCAGTCTCCCACACGGGCACAGAGTCCCAAGACTTTGGGCCGTCCTCCATTGCTTTCTCAGGCCACAAGCAGGGAGCTGGATGGGAAGAGGAGCTGCTGGGATCAGAACTGGTGCCCATATGGGATCCCGGCGCACTCAATGTGAGGACTTTAGCTGCTAGGCCACGCTGCCAGGCCCTCATTTTTAGTTTTATAAACTACATGTGTATGGTGAAATGCAGGCATGTAGCTTTATTCTACATGCAAATACCCGATTTTTCCCAGTGCCACTTATCGAAAAGATAATCCTTTCTCAAAGGTGTGGGTATAGTAGCTTGGTTGACTTGCAATTGGCTGCTGGACACACATGTTCACTTCCAAACTCTACACGCAGGGAGTTTTCTACCTTCCGATATTTTCATTTTGTGTCAGTGCCTCATCCTTTGGAGGCCTCCCTTCAGTGTATCTTGGAGGACAGGTCTGGGTTGATAAACTCAGCATTTTTTCATCAGAGTATTTTTCCATCTCTGTCATAGCTAAAGGACAGCTTTGCCGGGTACAGTGCTCTTGCTTGGCTGGCTTTTGTTTTCTTTTGTCTTGTTACTTTATAGCTGAGAAAATCTCACCCCGTTCTCTCCTAGCTGATAAAGTTCCTGCCAGAAAGCCTGCCATCAAGTGAATGAGGATGTGGGTGTTAGTTGATTTTTTGTTTTTGTTTTCTTTTGTGGCTTTGAAAATCCTCTCTTTACCTTGAACTTTGTAGAGCTTGGTTCTACTGAGTCGTGCCCTGTGACCCTCCTGTATCTGAACAGTTGCATCTTTCTCTATGTTTGGAAATATTTCTCTTATCTCTCCTATGCCTCTCTGCCCCTTGGCTTTTTCATGTCTTTGAACCCACTTGGCTTGAATATTTGTTCTCTCAATGCTGTTCCAAAGTTCCCCAAATCTTTCTTCCTTATCTTCTTCATTTTTCCTTTGAAGAAAGAATATTTTCAGGCCCAGCACCATGACCTAGTGGCGAAAGTCCTCGCCTTGAACATGCCAGGATCCCATATGGGCACTGGTTCTAATTCCGGCAGCTCCACTTCCCATCCAACTCCCTGCTTCTGGCCTGGGAAAGCAGTTGAGGACGGCCCAATGCATTGGGACCCTGCACCTGCGTGGGAGACCCGGAAGAGGTTCCTGGCTCCTGGCTCCGGATCGGCGCGCATTGGGCCATTGCGCTCACTTGGGGAGTGAATCATCGGACGGAAGATCTTCCTCTCTGTCTCTCCTCCTCTCTGTATATCTGACTTTGTAATAAACTGCATAAATCTTATATATATATATATATAGTGTTAATTTTACATGAACTTTTAAAAGACCACTCATTCTTTCTCCAGTTCCAGAATAAATCCAAGGTCAAAAGTCTCGCACCCAGTGAATGGGTTCTTGTGGAGGAAGGTGAAAGAGCAACAAAGCACATGCAGGGGACAAAGGGGCTGACGTGTCCACCCACATGACAACACCATACACTCATGCAGTTGGAATTCCCATGATATAACCATCTCCTATTGGGTCCCACCTCCTAGCACTGTTTCATTGGGGGTCGTGTTTCCAATGCATAACTGAGGCACAGGTTCAGCTCATGGCAGAGATGGTGGAGAATCAGAACCCCTACTCTCTGTAGAGTGGCAATCATTAGGCATTCCCAGTCAGTGATTGCCTTTCAGAAATGCAACTTTGTGTTCCCAGTGTTGACTGGCTCCTTACCTCAGGAAAGATGTTAGAAACTCAGACTTGAGTGTTAAGTTACCTACATGTTGAAATGTTGGTAGAAGCCTCTGTGTTGTAGAAGATGCTGCTGATGCCCTAACTTCTACCTGTGAGAATCTCCTGTAAATATGTTTAACTCTGCCTGAAGACACTGTGTACACCCTTGGTTCGTGTGCAGAGCAGGCTGGGAATGCTTAAGATTTGTTGACTCTAGAAGCACCTCTCAACCAATAAAAGACGTGGAAATTACCCACCAGCACCGCACTCTTCACCGTGAAGGGTAGTTTGAGATCCCTTCTCTGTTGCCTTCCAGAGTTCACCGGTGGTAGAATACATGTACTATGCATTGCTTCCCACCTCACATTGTCATCCACCACCTATTTCCTGGGACCACCTCTAATTAGATTACTTGGACACCAACCCATATCTCAAAGCCTGACTCTGGAGGAACTCAAATACATATGCTGTTGCAACATTCCTAGGATCTCAGGGGTGAGCACAGTGACGTTTCAGTTCATAATCACATCACAGTCCAGTGGAGGTCATCGTGGAGACTGTGCCATCATTCAGAGAGCCAGGAACCCTTCCTCCCATGACACTTCTTCTCCTCTGGATTCAGTTGATTGACACAGAAAGAGAAGCAGAAAGACTGGAAAGGGCATTTTTGTTTTCTTCCTCCTGGTCTTTCTTTTTTTCCCTTTCTTTGTTCTTTCTCTTTTTCTTTTTCTCTCTTTCTCTTTCTTTTCTTTCTTTCTTTCTTTCTTTCTTTCTTTCTTTCTTTCTTTCTTTCTTTCTTATCAACCCCCCCTTCTTTCTTCCCTTTTCTCTCTTTCTTGAGAGTTTCAGAAGCACAGCAGAACTCAGTCATGCGGTCCCTCCGGTATCATGGGGAAGGTGGGGAATGAAGTGCTGTATGTGCCCCTTGTTGAAGGAGCAGTGTTTGGTGAATGCATAGCAGTTTCTGCCACTGCACTTTATAGAGAAAGTGGGAGAACACTGTTCACTCCAAGGGAGTCATGTCAGTGGATCAGCAGGCGGACACCTGTGACGTCACAATTCCACCAAGTTTTTTAAAAGTACTATCCATTGAGTGTACAACTTGCATAGAAATAGGTGTGTCTAAGTGGTGCAGTGGTTAAGGTCCTCACCTTGCGCGGCCTGGGATCCCATATGGTCGCCGGTTCTAATCCCGGCGGCCCTGCTTCCCATCCAGCTCCCTGGTTGTGGCCTGGGAAAGCAGTTGAGGACGGCCCAAATCTTTGGGACCCTGCACCTGCGTGGGAGACCCGGAAGGGCTCTTGGCTATTGACTTCGGATTGGCTCAGCTCCAGTTGTTGCGCTCACTTGGGGAGTGAACCATCGGAAGGAAGATGTTCCTCTCTGTTTCTCCTCCTCTATGTATATCTGCCTTTCCAATAAAAATAAATAAATCTTAAAAAATAAGAAATATGTGTGCCTCGTCTGATTCAATTATGGTAAAATGAGTGTGTATCAGTCCTTTGTTGGCTAAGGGTTCACTTTCAGGAGGAAGGTTCACTTTCAGGAGGAAGGTTCTAGCTGTCATTGCTGGCAGGTCTTGCATGGGCAGCAGCTCTCAACAACATGGCCTCTACACCCCTCCTTCTCTGTGAAGTGACTGGCTGTCCACGTCCGTATGATCACAGTCCCACTTTCAGCTCACCTATGACTCTCGCATTTTGCTCACCCTCCAGAGACGCTTTTTGTTTTTCAGATTTTTCACACATTTTTCATCCTGAGTTGCAAAATTTGGACAGTGGTAGAGGGTGGGAAAAAAAATCTATAGGCACCCTGACAATTGAGAAGCAACATCTGAAGGGCAGGCATCATAGCTCAGCTGGTTAAGCTGTTGTCTGCAATGCTGGCGCTCCATATGAGTACTGATTTACTATCCAGATGATCCACTTCCACTCCAACTCCCTGCTAATGCATCTAGCAAATCACCACAAGATGGCTTAAGCATCTGGGCTAATATCACCACGTGGCAGACATAGATGGAGTGCTAGAATATCACCACGTGGCAGACACAGATGGAGTGCTAGGCTCCTGGCAAGGCCTGGCCCTCCCCTGGTCATTGCAGCCATTTAGACAGTGAACTAGCAGAGGGGAAATCTCTCTTTTTATGTAACTCTTTTTGCATAACTCTGCCTTTTTAAAATTTTTATTTATTTTTATTGCAAAGTCAGACATACAGAGAAGAAGAGACAGAGAGGAAGATCTTCCGTCCGATGATTCACTCCCCAAGTGGTCGCAATGGCAATGCTGCGCCGATCCGAAGCCGGGAGCCAGGAACCTCTTTCTAGGTTTCCCACATGGGTGCAGGGTCCCAAGGCCTTGGGCTGTCCTCGACTGCCCTCCCAGGCCACAAGCAGGGAGCTGGATGGGAAGTGGAGCTGCCTGGGATTAGAACTGGCACCCATATGGGATCCCAGCACGCTCAAGGCGAGGACTTCAGCCACTAGGCCACGCACCAGGCGCACTCTCTCTTTTTTTTAATTAATGAAGTTATATCTACAAGGGATCATCTTCCCTTAAAAAAAAAAAAAAAAAAGATCCTTTACCAATGAGCTTTGGACTCTGGTTTTTGTTCACTGAAGTAACAGTTTCCTTTCATTTCTCCCATGAATTTTGCCTTAAACAGGCACAAAGTGATTAACTATGTACACACTGCTGCCTTCAAAAATGGAAACTTAAGCTTATTTTTAAAGCACTTGTAGCCTCATGGCAAGACTAAATGGAAAGTACAGAGAAGTTCTGTGGCAGGCAAGCAGAGCGCCTCACAATCAGCATTTCTCACCAGAGGGAACATTTGTAGCTGATAAACTTCACCAACCCATTGTTACTGCCCAGTGTCCACTATTGACATTGTGGTTCACTTCCATGGTCCCACATTCTGTGGGCTGGAACAGATGTGTGACGACAGGAATCTATCATATCATCCCGGGTCACTTCACTGCTCTGCAAGCCCTGTGCGCTCTGCCTGTACATACCTCCTTGCCCCAGTCCTGCCAGCCACTCATCTTTTCTTGTCTTGTTAGCCTTATCTTTTACAGAATGTTTGCAGTCATCATCACACAGACTTCTGGTTGGCTTCTTTCCCGAAGTAATATGCATTTAGGTTTCCTTCACATTTTTTTAGGATTTGATGGCTCATTTGTTTTTAGCACTGAATAGCATTCTATAGCCTTGGTGTACCACGGTTTACTTATCCATTCACCTCCTGAAGGGCTGCTGAGTGCTCCACATTGCAGCAATTATGAATAAAGGTGTTATAAACATCTATGCGTGGGTGTTTGTGTGACTGTAAGTCTTCAGTTACTTTGGGTAAACACTAAGGAGTACAATAGCTAGATTAATTCTTTAGTTTGTAAACAAAACAAAACAAAAACCAACCCTGCCACTGGCCTGCCATTCCCACCAGCAATGAATGACAGATGGTGTCATTCGTCTTCATCATGGGTACTGACAACTTCTTCTAACATGTATCTAAGATATCATGGCCATTCTATTGAGCGAGCAAACAGCATTTTTCTAGCTTATTCTCCTCCCTTTAAATGTTTTATGAAAAGAAAGTAAAAATTACCAAGGGCCCGGCGCAGTGCCTTAGTGGCTAAAGCCTGACTTGCTTATTCAAAATTACATTTTCCCAAATGTTTAATTTTTAAAGTTCATTTGTATGAAGTCCATAATTTTCCTCATCTATTTCAGCACCTGTTTTACTGGGTATCTCCTGCTCCATCTTTACTTGTTTATTTGGGTTTTATTGCTCTCCTTTTAATTTTGCTTTGTCTTAAATGTTTTTCATTAGATTACATTGAAAATACTTGATTTTGTTGCTCTTTTCTATTGTATTTAACAAAAATAAGTACTTAACTGTGTCTCCACTTGTACTGTTTATGTGTGAACAAATTTCCTTAAACTTTACTGGTCCAGCCACCTAGGGAGTGAGCCAGTAGATGAAAAATCTCTCTCCTTTTGTCTTTCCCCCTCTTGTAATTTTTTCAAATAAATAAATCATCGAAAAAAAAATAAATGGTCACAGTATATGAAGACAGTTATGTTCGTTGACAAGACTATCTTCAGCAGATGGTATGCCAAGATGTACAAGGTTCAGCCTTCTCCAACAACCCGTGTCTGCTCACCAGGCTCATCGACAAGGTGGCAAGGGTAAATGCATCTATAGCTGGCACTCAACACTAGACATGCCAACCATACACACTGGCTCATCTCCAGATGCCTGCAAGATGGCCCACAGATGTGACCACAGCTTCCCGTAGGCCTCTGCCAAGTCTCACCTTCCCAGCCTCCTTTTAGCAGCTGCAGATGACTAGTTTGTCAAAATGACCAGTTGGTGACACCTTCTCGGATTCTCCAAGTCGCCACATAATATAATGTCTGCACAAAGTATGGGGTTTATTCTTCCATTACTGATCTTTTATCCCCAAATACTCACAGTGGCTGACTTTGAACTGAAGTCTGAAGTGTTGAATGCAACTCATGATGGAGCAAATGTCTTAGAAAATGGCATCCTTTTGCTTTCCTTGTTTAGAAGTGTTATTCCGCACCAACCTGTAGAATTTTAGCTTTTCCCTTTTTGTATCACTGGCACTTGGCTCAGTGCCTGGAATAGCTTAGCATTCCATGCATGTGTGTGCCTGAATGGATAATGAGCAACTGCTACCCAACTTTAGTCACGGTGTTGTCATGCTCAACCTATTACAGCCCTTTACGTCTTCTGATCCTGCCAACCAATAGTTCTTACATCCTACAATTACGTGGAGCCCAGGAAATACATTAATTTCTCCCAGGAAGAAAGCTAGTTTTTAGTATTCCTGTCAAGTATTTGCCTTCATCCAACCAAGCATTCATTCATTTCTTTCAAAAATAATGGAAAATGCCTGGTCCTTGCTCTCAGGGAAGTCATGGCCTAGAGAGGCAAGAGTCTCGGAGGCCATTATCATAAAGAGATCAAAGGTTCCAAAGGCAGGTGTGTGGGTACCTGAGAGACCTGTCACTGCAGTCATGGCAAGGGAAAAGCACGTAGAGTTGTCCAGCAGTGGCTCCTCAAAGCGCTGGAAGAAAGCAGATGGTATTCCAAGGAGAGCAGAGAGAGATGAAAAGAACAGGCCCCTTAGTAGAGAGTGAGTCCTTCAGTCACCTGTACCTCAACATGATCCTAACCCTTTCTTGACTCTCATCCCACATCCCTGGGCTCAGAATACCTCTCCCTGCCATGTCCCTTAACCTGATGATATTTTTTGTCCTTTATCACTCTCCATCCCTCTTCCCAAACCTGGATTTAGTTGTTTTCTTACGCAGTCTGTGTGTTGGTTTCCTAGGATTGCCATAACCGAGGATCATCAATAGGAGTGTATTGTCCTGTAACTCAGGAAGCAGAGTCCCAGATGGAGGTGTCAGCTGGGCTGGCTCCTTCTGAAGGCATTGAGGAAGAGTCTGTCCTTGGGCGTTCCTTGGCTGGCACATGTCAGTCTTCTCCCTGTGTTTGCACGTTGGCCTCACTCTGTATTCACAGATCATCTGTTTTGTACGACACAAATCAACCTTTATTAGAATTCAAGTTAGAGTCTGCTTGTTCTTACTCTTTCTACTCCACTCCACCACCATGTAACAGAAGAAACAGAACGCCTGGTTCTGACACTGTGGACTTCGGATTCTTTTAACCCTTGCCTATCATTAATAATTTACCATACGGTTGTCATTTGTTTTTTGATGAAACTGACAATGAGTCAGAACGCTTTCATTACAAGCGAGAGAAACAATGCAGTTTCTGTTTATGTTAGTTCTCACCCTACCCTTCATTCTCAAAGATGATGACAGTAAGCACAGGAACTCCCTGGGCAAGGCCTTGCTCTTCCTACTGCCGCCAAGAATGGGGTCACCATGGCACCGGCCATGCCCACAGATGGAGCTGTGCAGGTTGCTGCCATCTCAGAGTCCTGCTATGAGCTTATTGGGAGAGATTCCATATACACCTGTTCGAAGAATTAGGGCAAGGGCGCAAGTAATCAATCCTCTGAGGGAAAGAAAAAACCACCTAGCTAAACTGGCTGAAAGGGCTGTTGGTGGAGCTGGTGTGCAGGCTCTTACCTCAAGTCTGCAGGCGATGGTGCTGGTGTCCCGTCCACTTCTGAGCCCTGTCAGGGGTTACCTTTAGCTGTAATGAACATTTCCTATATACATGGCAGCCTTCTTATCAAACATCTCTCCAGAGGGCATTTTGAGACTAGGTGTTTCTTTGCCTGAGGGCAGAACAGGTTGACTTGGGCAGAGCAGGCTAACACAGCCAGAGTTAACACCATGACCTACAACCACTTGAGGGCAACTGTGATGGATTAGCATCCAGCTGCTTCACATCTTAGCAGGCAGAGCCTGAGGTGAGTTCTGTGCCAAGTCTCAGAGGGTCTCAAAGAATTCGAGAAGCCATTGTGCATAGTAACACCCATCTGTGCACCTTTGAGTGAACTTTCCTTCCCTGCCTTTCGTCCTCATCTTTTCTCCCACAATTGACTCCAGAATTAACGACTTGCCCACACATCTTCATCTCAATATGCTTTTTAAGTTAACCTAAATACAGTCAGAAAACTCTGAACTAAGTGTAAAAAATGTGTCTGTCCACCATTCTGGGAGAGGGTACCTCGCCTGCATCATTCTCGAGAAAGCCCTTTCTCCAAATCCCAAAAAGATAAGAACAACTCGTCATTTCACAAATTAAAACAGTTGCTTTTTGTTTTGTTTTTAAAGGTTGATTTATTTTTACTCAGAAGGCAGATTACAGGTAAAAATTGGCCCTTAACCAGTAACTTAGGAGGAGTTCCATGTCTTCTACCAGCATTCATGAAACTACGGCTAGCTAAACTGTTAAATGGCAAGTGAAGTGAGATCTCAGACCTTTCATGGTTACTGACAAGCAGGTGGATTCTTGGCAGAAATGGACTTTAAGCTGTGACCTACACATAATTTTCCAGCGGTGAAGGTCATTCTAGCTAAGTGAATACCATGAAAGGCTTGAATAGTCATGAATAGTCATGAATAGCCTACTTGGGCAGAAGGTTTGGTTTAAGAAGTATCAAAACCTTTATTAGAATTTTATTTGGTGTCTAAATTATCATTTATTTAAATTGAGTTTCAAAGAAATCCTTTGGGCCCAGCGCAGTGGCCCAGCAGCTGAAGTCCTCGCCTTGAACACACTGGGATCCCATATGGGCAGCTCCGCTTCCCATCCAACTCCCTGCTTGTGGCCTGGGAAAGCAGTTGAGGACGGCCCAAAGCCTGGGACCCTGCACCCGCATGGGAGACCTGGAGGAGGTTCTTGGCTCCTGGCTTTGGATCAACGCAGCACCGGCCGTTGCACTCACTTGGGGAATGAATCATTGGACGGAAGATCTTCCTGTCTGTCTCTCCTCCTCTCTGTATATCTGACTTTGCAATAACAACAAATAAATCCTCAAAAAAAAACTATAAAACTTTTGATTACCCTAGAGTACATTAAGTTCTATAAAATCTCACTAGAGTGCTATAAACTGCTATGTTTATATTATGGGTTAAGATTCTCCCCCAAAAAACTCTCAATTCAAAAATGTTAATGCTAAACAAGCTGCTACCACATAGAAACTTTGATGTTAAACTTGTATTTAACTCTCATATATGACGGATTATAGCCTGATGCTAATGTTGATCCTTTTACTCTTCCTATGCCACTCTGATTTAGGCTCTTTGTGCAGCTCAGGAAAGCTTCACATATTTTGTTGCCTTTATGGAGTTGACTGTTCATTAATCTTAAACTAAGGTGCTCAGGGCTCATGTTTACTCTGAGAAAGATTCCAACCTAACATCTTTCACATCTAGATTCAGAAACATGGTAGCATGGGAGAAACTGAAGCTATGTTATGATGCATTCCCTCGAGAACGCCTTCCTGCTGCAGCCCCTCCCCACCCCTTCCTAGCATGAAGCAGCCGGAGCAGTCATCAGCTCCTATTGCTGACAGCAGCAGGGTTCATTCTCCTGGGAAAAGGATGCTGAGGTGTTAGAAGGAATAATAGGCAGGGTATGTGATCCCTGGTGAAGTTATCTCTGTATAATATATAATACTGCTTCTCTCCATTTCTGCCTCTTCCAAAAACATGTTCTCCCTAGCTACACCTTCCAGATACAATTTACAAAACACAGAAGGGGGATTTGCAGAAGGATATTCAGAATCTTTGCTACTGTGGGAGACAGAGCCAATTCAACCTCTTCTGAAAGGCCCGGGAAGCAGATGAATGAACCCGAAAACTCCTGGTTTGCAGGTTTACATAAAGGACCTGCTACAGGACCAAGTTGTATACTGGGAGACTGTCTCTTGCTATTGAAATGTAAACAGCTCAAAGCAGCCCTCCCTGGGTGCCTGTGTGACAACCTTCTTTTAAAAGTTTGATGCTGTTAATAAACTTTGGCTACTGACCATCAGTCAGTAGTCCACGTGTGCTATTACTGGCTCCATGCACCAAGTCCATCAATGAAAGACAGCAAACATAAGGGGTAGGGAAATCCCAGACCCTAGGGAAACGTACCATAAAATTCAAAATTGAAAAAGACAAAATGTGTTAAACAATGAAATATTTAATGTGCACGTTATCAAATTTAAGCATCAGTGTACAAAATGCAGCTTTCCAACAAGTCCGACTGGCAAGATACTTGATAACCTCTTGAAGAGCCTGCACGCCCTTCCTCTCTCCCTCTTGGGAGAGATGTGGACACCTGTGCTGGCCTGATGGACTGGACCCAGGCACCAGGCCTGCATCCGCCCAGACCTCCACGTAGCACCATAGAATCCACTGTGAAGACTAGAAGAAATTGAACTTGAACTCTTCCTCAGGCATGCCCACAGCGGCCTCGGCTCTAGAAGCTGGACGGGGCCTGCAGACCGTCCGGCTCTTCTTCCTGGCGGCCTCTGCGACAGGCTGCACCCTCGCGGTCCGAGCAGCTGGGGACAGTCAGACGGGAGTGACCCGAAGGCTGCTCAGGCCTGGTGGAGGAATGGTGTCCAGACTCCCACACCTCAGCCCCCGCCTGGACCTCGACACCCTGACAGCAGCTCCTCACCAGCCCGAAGGGACCGCAGGGCCTCCAGCGACTCGGCTTCCATGCGAGCGCGGTAGTCTCCGAACAAGGTGCGCATCAGCTGCCGCTTGCGGGGCAGGGGTGTCCGTTCACTGCGCAGGCTCCGCAGGGCACCAGCGGCCTGCTCTCCTGTGGCCACACAGTGGGTCAGCACCTGCCTCCCGCGCACCTGCTTCACACACACGCCGCACCTCCCTGTGCACCCGCATCCCACACATCCCCCACCTCCTGTGCACCCCTCACAATCCCGCCCACCCCGCCCACCTCCCCACACCTCCCGCACACCCACTCCTCCGCACACCCCGCCCGCCTCCCCACTCCTCCGCACACCCCGCCCGCCTCCCGCGCAGCTCTCACTCTGTCTCTCCGTGGCTTTCCGTGTCCTCAGGCCCAGCTCCAGCTGCTCCACACACCAGGCCAGCTCCCGGGCCAGCTGCTCAGCCTGCGGCGGGGCGGACGCGGCTGTGAGAGCCGAGAAGCCCGATATGCCCGCCCTCCCGTCCCTCTCCATCCTCCCCTCTCTGTCCCCGTCCTACCCATCCCTCTCCGTCCTCCCTCCCCGTCCCGTCCTCCTGTGCCTCTCTCCCGGTCTCTCCGTCCCTCTCCGTCCCTCCCCGCTCCATCCTCCCTCAACGTCCTCCCGTCCTCCCCTCCCCATCCCTCCTCGTCTTCCCCGTCTCCGTCCTCCCCTCCCCGCCCTCTCTGTCCCCGTCCTCCCGTCCCTCCTCGTCCATCCCCATCCTCCCCGGCCTCCCGTGCCTGGGCCTCGGCGCTCGGCGGGGCGCCCTCCGCGGCCGGGTCGCCGCCGTCCCGCACATTCGCCGCGCTCCGGGCCTTCTCCTTCTTCTTGGGCTTTCGCGAGGCGGCGGCGCCCTCACGGCCGCGTCCCGGGCAGGGCGGACCGGAGGCTGCGGAGGGAAGGGCAGCACAACGGTCACGGGGACCCTCGCCTCTCACCGCCATGTTCGTAGTCGCCGCCGGAACTGCGCACGATGGCGTCCGTCGCCGAATTCGCCCCTCCGGAAACGCGTCCGCGACGCAGGGTTCCGGGCGCGCGCGGCCAGGGGCGGGCGCAGAAGTGTGTCCTCCGGAGGAGTGCAGTGCGGGGTGCGCCCGCGACTTTATGTTACGGTCCGGCGACAGGGTGACGCGCACCGTGCAGGCGGCTGCGCACCGAGGGACGGTGCTGGCTTCCGCAGCCCGGGACGCCCACCGAGGGACGCCCACCGAGCGGCCTGTGCTGCCCAGGTGTGTGCTTCCTTCTGAGCCGGGCGGGAAGCAGCTGGGAGGGCCGGTCCGCTGCACACGTGAGGCCGCGGAGGACCTTCGCTCGGGGACCAGCAGGGGATGGTGGGATCCCGGTGCTGACAAGGTCAGCATTTAGCCACCTTGGTCGCCCCATCGCAGCCTCCGTCCCTGGAAGCAGCCGGTGGACCAGTGCAGCCCCCTCTGCGCGGCGACGGTCGTGGCCGCGACCTACTCATTGAAACTACCTGCTGGACAAAAAGCCACGAATAAACATGGGATCTCTGTGATTCAACTGGTAGTTTATTTTAAAAGGGGGGGGTAAAGCTCAGGCCACATCACCATCTTCATATTAATAAGTTTTTCTCTGGTTTATAATGTTTATTTTCATTTTTTAAAAAATTTATCTTTATTGGAAAGGCGGATGGAGAGAAAGACAGGATGATCTTCCGTCCGATGATTCACTCCCCAAGCGACCGCAAAGGCTGGTGCTGCGTTGATCCAAAGCTGGGAACCAGGAACCTCTTCCGGGTCTCCCACGCAGGTGCAGGGTCCCAAAGACTTGGGCCGTCCTCTCCTGCTTTCCCAGGCCACAAGCAGGGAGTTGGATGGGAAGTGGAGCTGCCGGATTCGAACCGGTGCCCAAATGGGATCCCAGCACGTTCAAGGCGAGGACTTTTGCCGCTAGGCCACGCCGTCGGGCCCCCTATCTTCATTTTTTAAAGATTTACTCAGGTTTCTTGGAAAAGCAGATTTTACAGAGGGAAGAAGGCAGGTCTTCAATATGCTGGCTTCCTCCTGAAGTGGCCGGCCGACACAGGCAGAGCTGAGCTGACCCAAAGCCAGGCCTTGGGCCATCCTTGACTGCTTTCCCAGGATGAGAAGTGGGGCCACTGTGATTAGAACCGATGCTCAAATGGGATTGTGGCGTGTGCAAGGAAAGAACTTTAGCTGCTAGGCTGCCGCTGGGCCTCCAGCTTGCTTTCATTGTGCTCATTTGGGGAGGGGGCAGCAGCTGGAATGGCTTTTCCTTTATCTCCCTCTCACTATGTAACTGTCTTTGGTAGTGAGTGTGGAAAACCTTCAGCAGACACTCAATACTTGCTGGATGTCAAAGGTTTATTGGAGAGAACCTTTACGGACGTGATGTTAGCGAACCCTCAGCCCAAGCTCCAGCGTTACTTGATAACACCAAGAGAAAAGATGAAGTATACACAAATCGAAGAACTGCTCCATGAATGCAACCAACACAGCCAGTCAGAATTTGCACTTGGTGGAAGAAACTGTGGGTGCAGTGAATGTTGTTGTGGGTGTTTTTGTTTGGTGCTCAGCCCTGGTTACCCACAAATCCATCCATAGCAGAAACAAATCTCATTGCTAAACGTGGCAAACTTTGTTCATTTAGAGCCAGAGCAGCTCCTGACAGAGAAACTGCAGATAATTGTGACTCCCGTGAGGTGATGAGAAGTCTTACCATCTTCTGATTTAAAACAAACAAACAAACGGGGCGGGGCCGAGGTGGCCAGCTTGTTAGCTTAATGGCTAAATCCTCACCTTGTTAGCACTGGGATCCCATATGGATGTCAGTTCATATCCCAGATGCCCCATTTCTCATCCAGCTCCCTGCTTGTGGCCTGGGAAAGCAGTAGAGGACAGCCCAAAGCCTTGAAATCCTGCACCCACATCAGA
The DNA here is from genome assembly GCF_030435755.1 of Ochotona princeps. Taxonomy (NCBI): domain Eukaryota; kingdom Metazoa; phylum Chordata; class Mammalia; order Lagomorpha; family Ochotonidae; genus Ochotona; species Ochotona princeps. The sequence continues at coordinate 433,987 of NW_026696772.1, read as the reverse complement.
GACTCAGAGGAAGCTCCTGGCTCCTGGCTTTAAGTCAGCTCAGTTCTGGCTGTTGTGGCCACTTGGGGAATGAATCAGCAGACAGAAGATCTTTCTCTGTATATCTGACTTTCCAATAAAGATAAAATAAGTCCTGGGGGAAGAAAGGGGAGGATCAGCACCTGGCCAGGCCAGAGCCAGGAGCTTTCTCCAGGTCTCCTATGTGAGTGCCTGGGCCATCGCTGCTGGTTTCCCTAGGCTGTTCGCAGGTAGTTACAGTGAAGGTGGAATGACTGGGGCTAGCACCAGTGGCCATACAGGACGAGGGCTTCTGCACGCTGGATTGCCTGATGCTGAAGAGGTGATCTGACACTCAGAGCTCTTGCACCTTGATCGCTGAAGCTCTTGATGCTGATGAGGTGGAAGAGCTGAAGGTGTTCCCACATGCACTATGCTCCTGAAGTCTGAAATCATTGGTGCTAATAATTGCAGGAGTCTAGAGGAAAAAGAGCCTTTAGCCAGCGATCAGTCCTCACCCAGCATCAGAGGATCCACACTGGGTGAAGCCCTTTGACTGTGTTGCTTGTGGGAAACCCTTCAGCCACCAGTCCAAGTTGATCAAACCAGCTGATCCATACTAAGAGTTAGTCCATTGAGGTGGTGGGAGTGAGAACACGCCTTGTTTCCTTGCTGACTGCCCTCTGGTTGTCTCATCCTCTCCTCATGACCTCTTGGCTGGCCAGAAAGCCTCAGGACCCTCCTTGGGAGCTTCCTCTAGAGGTCCCTGTTCCACAGCCATTGGTCCTCTTTGGTTTTGTCTCACGTGAATGGAATGTCACATTCGTTAGGAGGAAAAATACAATGGAGGCTGCATATTCATGAAAAGAGCTTTTATTGTTGTAATCAAAAGTTGCCAAAAAAGCAAAAGTGCTGTTTTTAACTTCGGATCACCACAGTAATCTGTCATAAGGAGTGAGTTCTTTGTCAGTAGCTGTAGTTGTTTTGTTTGTATAAAATGAAGTTCAAGGTTTTCCAGGTCTGGTTTTTGTGTCGTTCTCTCTAGACCTGATAACTCAATCCTTTCCCCAGCCACGACTTGGAGCCCTCACTGCCATGCATTCCTTCAAGCATAACTGAGGTCTCGGGTCAGCTTTCTGCTCCTTCCTCCTGCTATGTGACTCAGTTCCCCGGAACCCACTTGGCTGCACAGTTTCAGGGCCATTTCCCAGTCTCTGGCTTCATGTGCTTCGTGATGCAAGACCCAGAGGTAGTTCTCAATGGGCCTTGTTGTCTCCCACAAGCTCCCAGGCTTTTTCCCCCCCTTGCATTCACTGAACATTTATGAAGCACCTCTAGGGTGCCTAGCTCAGCCACTCCATCCTCAGTCTCCCAAATCTGGGACCCTTGCCCTCAGGGGAATTAACCCCACATGCAATATGTGTGAGATCTCTGCGTGCCAGCCAGCAGGTCTCAACCTGAGAGTGTCACTGGACAGTCTGAAACACTGCAACCCACAGAACACCTGTTTCAGTGAATCAAACGTTTTTGGAGCACAGTCGTGCCTATTTGCTTACACATATCTAGTAGTGTTTGCAGGGTAAAACCAGCAGTTATGGTAGAGATAATCTGACCCACAAAGCCAGAATGTCTGCTTCTTGGCCTCCCTCCACAGACAAGGCTTGATGAGTCGGCCTTGGTGTGCTGCTCTGTGAGCATACCTGGTTAACAGGCCTGGACTTGCCCAGAGGTTCAGAATTGTATCCTTCTGTCCCAGCAATGTCACCTCACCCAGGAAGCCCTTGCAAGAGATGCAGAGCCCATCTGGACCTAAGTTCTTGGCAAGTTAGCTGTGTGTGAGGTACTTTAAGCTGTGACTGGTTTTTGAGCTCTTGGTAGGTGTGATCCCCAAAGAATCACCAGGAGAGCTGGAGAGGGTAAGCTTGGGCTCAAGCTCCCACGGAGAACCCCAAGCTCACTTTTTTTTTCCTTTTTAAAAAAGATTTACTTTCTTGGAAAGGCAGAGTTACAGAGAAGAGAGACAAAGAAAGATCTGTCTGCTGGTTCACTCCCCAGATGGCCACAGCAGCTGGAGCTAAGCTGATCTGAAACCAGGAGCCAGGAGCTTCTTCAGATCTCCCACACAGGTACAAGGCCATGCTTGACTGCTTTCTCAGGCCACAAGCAGGGAGCTGGATGGGAAGTGGAGCAACCAGGGTATGAGCCAATGCCTGTATGGGATCCCAGCGCATGAAAGGTGAGAATTGGGCGGAGCGCAGTGGCCTAGTGGCTAAAGTCCTCGCCTTGAGTGCCGGGATTCCATATGGGCGCCGGTTCTAATCCCAGCAACCTCCTGGAGGAGACTCCTGGCTCCTGGTTTCGGATCGGCGTGGCAGCAGCTAATCCCAGCAACCTCCTGGAGGAGACTCCTGGCTCCTGGTTTTGGATCGGCGTGGCACTGGCTGTTGCGGTCACTTGGGCAGTGAATCATTGGACGGAAGATCTTCCTCTCTGTCTTTCCTCCTCTCTGTATATCTGACTTTCCAATAAAAATAAATAAATCTTTAAAAAAAAAAAAAAAGGTCAGAATTTTAGCCACTGAGCTTAAAGCCAGGCTCCCTAAGCTCATTTTTAAATTCTGTTTTTAATAAACATTTTGAAATACTCTCAAACATAGGTGTCAATCACATAAAATGATATCGACATCATTAAACACTAGAGAAATACAAATTAAAGCAACAGTGAGATTCTACTACATATCACTAGGACAACCAATTTTTTTTTTACAAGATTGATTCCACCAATTGTGACCAAACATGTGGAGCAACTGGAGCTGTCACAGCTGTGGGTGTGGTAGTAAGTAATCAAAAGTGTTAAACATGCCCCCATTAACCCACTCAGCCATCCCACTCCAGATACTTAACAAGAGAAAAAGCACAGACACAAATGCCTACACAGATGTTTGCAGCAGTATTCACTGGAACACCCAAAATGAATAGATTTGCAAATGTGGTCCACCCAAACAGCACTACCCATCAATCAAAAGGGAGCACAGTGGGTTTTTTTTTTTTGTTTTTAATATTGCTTGCAAAGTTGAAAGGGATGCATACCCATGTAGGTCTCTGATTAAGGTGTGCAGGGTCAGGTACCAAGGAAGGTAGGTGGGACATATGTTTCAACCTGTCCTCTGCCTTTGTGTTTGTCATTGCTTCTAAAATGAATAAATATTTCATAAAAGTGGGCTCAGAGACAATGTTGTAGCATATCGGATTAAGCCACCACCTGTAATGCAAACATCCCATATAAGTGCCAGTTCAAGTCCTGGCTGCTCCACTTCCAGGTCAGCTCCCTGCTGATGCCCCTAGGAAGGCAGCAGAGAATGGTCCATGTCTTTGGGTCCCTATGCCCACGATGAAGCTCTGTGGCTGCCTGGCTTCGGCACAGCCCAGCCCCAGACATTGCCGCCATTTGGGGGAGTGAACCAAAGACAGAAGATCTTTGTCTTTCCCCGCCTCTCTGTAACTCTGTCTCCCAAATAAGTAAAATAAATCTTTTTTTTTTTTTTTTTAGAAAGTCCATCTGCTGGTTTACTCCCCAAGAGGCTACTGTTATGGGGTGCAGCCAGTAATAGCCAGCACCCATTGACAGTGGGCAAATGAAATGTGGCTGTGTCCCCCAACCTCTGTCCTGAAGGTGGGTCCTACACAATGGAATGGTAATTGCATCCTCAACCACTTCCCCCACATCCTAAATGAGCCAGGATATTGCAAGTCCTAGGCATTTTTAGTACAAGCCCAGTTCCTTTTCCTGCCCATCCTAACGAGCACTAATCAACTCTTTAGCCCACAACACTTAGGTATTCACTCCTGCCCACCTGTGACTCACCTATCAACTGAGAGGGGACGGTATTGTGTTGTGTGTAACCACTCCCCTCACAAGCCCCTTTAAAAGGCCCGTGAAGCAGGGGCTCTCGCTCTCTTTCTGGCCAGGTGCTTCCAGTACTCTGGCACCTCAACTCTTGGCTGACCCTGGACAGGTAATCCCCTGAGCATGGTCCCTGTGTGCTACTTAGATGGGACAATGGTTATAATGATGTTGTTTCTGGTCTGTGTACCATCAGGAGTTCCAGGAGAGGTGAGGCCTAGCAGTAGTAGAATGTGGGCAGAGAAGCCAGGACAAGGTGAATGTCTGCAGCTTTGTAACTGTGTCTTGGTTCTTTGTGAGTGTGTCCAGGTTATTTGTTGCATGTCTCTTAGGATAACATATTGTTGGGGAAGCTGGGACATAGGTCTTTAGCTTAATGGATGGACTTAAGGATGATGACCATTTGTTTCTTTTGGGATTATGATTAGGTGGATTGCTGTATGGACTTGTAATTTGCTATTGGGCTCTGTTGTCTTCAAGCTTGATTAATAAAGACTCCTTAATAAACCTTAGACATGTCTGGTGTGATCTCGCTCGCACTCTGCAACACTACAATGGCTGGAGCTGAGCTGATCTGAAGCCAGGAGTCAGGAGCCTCTTCTGAGTCTCCCATGCAGGTGCAGGGTCCCAAGGCCTTAGGCCATACTGAAATGCTCTCCCAGGCCACAAACAGGGAGCTGGATGGGAAGTGGAGCAGCCAGGATTAGAACCACCACCCATTGGCCTGGTGGCGTGGCCTAGCAGCTAAATTCCTTGCCTTCAATGCACCGGGATCCCATATGGGTGCCGATTCTAATCCCGGCAGCTCCACTTCCCATCCAGCTTCCTGCTTGTGGCCTGGGAAAGCAGTTGAGGACAGCACAAGGCCTTGGGACCCCGCACCCGCATGGGAGACCTGGAGGGGCTCCTGGCTCCTGGCTTCGGATTGTCACAGCACCGGCTGTTGCACTCACTTGGGGAGTGAATCATCGGACGGAAGATCTTCCTCTCTGTCTCTCCTCCTCTCTGTATATGTGACTTTGTAATGAAAATAAAAATAAATCTTTAAAAAAAAAAAAAAGAACCAGCACCCATATGGGATCCCAGTGTATGCAAGGCAAAGACTTTAGCCACTAGGCTACCACGCCAAGTTGTAAAATAAACCTTGAAAACAAAGAGTGGTTCGGCTGCTTGACAGTACCATGGGTTAGGGGTTTAGGAAGGGAGTGCTTATCCAACAATACAACATCGTCCCCCTCGGGCTCCAGATAATAACAAGTAAGCATGTGACTCACAGTTGGGCAGAAAGGATTACACAGGCTTCAAAACTCATTACCCTGGACCAGTTACCTAAGACCATATAGCGGTGACAGTTTTTGCAATGATCTTTCTTTTTTAAAAAGGTGGACTTTTGGGCCTGGTGGTGTGGCCTAGCAGCTAAAGTCCATGCCTTGCATGCGCTGGGATCCCATATGGGCACCGGTTCTAATCCCCGCGGCCCCGCCTCCCATCCGGCTCCCTGCCTGTGGCCTGGGAAGGCAGTCAAGGATGGCCCAAAGCCTTGGGATCCTGCACCCGTGAGGGAGACCCAGAAGAGCTCCTGGCTCCCGGCTTTGGATCGGCGCAGTACTGGCCTTTGCAGCCGTTTGGGAAGTGAATCATCGGACGAAGGTCTTTGTCTCTCTGTATATCTGACTTTGCAATAAAAATAAATAAATCTAAAAAAAAAAAGATGGACTTTTTGAAAAGCAGAGAGAAAGAGACCTTCCATCTGCTGGTCCACTGTCCAGATGACGGGGCCAGGCAGAAGACCCCAGGAGCGTGGAACTCCATCTGGATCTTCCACGTGGATGTCAGGGCCCAAGGACTTCCCCATGTGTGTTAGCAGGGAGCTGGAGCAGCAGAGTATCTGAGACTCAAACCAGCAATCCTATGCAATGCCAGCATCAAGAGCCATAGCTTAAACCGCAATGCTGATCCCTATAATCTTTTTTTTTTTAAGATTTATTTTATTTTTATTACAAAGTCAGATATACTGAAAGGAGGAGAGATAGAGAGGAAGTAGAGCTGCCGGGATTAGAACCAGCGGCCATATGGGATCAAGGCGAGGACCTTAGCCACGAGGCCACGCTGCCGATCCCTGATCCCTATAATCTTAAGAGCCTTCTATTGTGGTCTAGGTCTTGGGCAAGCTTCCTAGCTTTTTTCCTCTTAAGCATTTAAGCACAGGCACTGACATGGCTTAGGCAAGTGGTAAAGTTCATTCAGAAGTGAATAACACAAACCAGTGTGGGCCATGCTCAGGGAGAGTGAGCCAGAAAGGGGAAGGGAGCGTGCTCCCCTCTGTCCCTGGAATCCCTGTGTGAAGCAGCCAGGAGGCACACAGACCAGAGAGCAGCCCCTCCCCAACGTGGGCTTCTATGGGGGCTTGGGAAGGAGTGTTTGCACCACACAGCACCACCCTTTCAGGTTCCAGGTCATGAAAGGTCAGGGTCAGCCGACTCCTAGGTGAGCAGAGGAAGTGTGGCTTCCAAACGCGGGGCCCTGGCCTAAGACTATCCGTATCACTTCAACTTTGAGAAACACATATGAAAAGATTATTAGATAACATGCACAGGGGACAGGCATTTAACAGAATAGTTAAGGTGTTCACATCCCACATCATGGTGCCTGGGTTTGAGCCAGGCTCAGGCTCAATTCGTTTCCGTTAATGCAATCCTTAACAGGCAGCAATGATCCCTCAAGTACTTGGGCTCCTGCCACTCAGGTGAGACGTGGGCCAGGTTCCCAGCTCGTGGCCTCAGCTCTGGCCCAACCAGCCACTGAGGTTACTTGGAGATTGCACAATAGATGGGGTTTCTCTCTCTCCCTCCTCCCCTCCCTCTGTTTCTTCGCCTCTCAAATAATTTCGGGGGAGAGTCTGATGGACCGTCCCCTCACGGAAGACAGCCTGGGAGCACTTCCACACAGGTGGCCACATCTCACAAGCAGGCAGGGGGAGAAAAAGATGGAAGCGCCTTGTTCCACGCAGGTTCTGTGCATACACGTGACCTGGAGGACAGTCATCATGAGTTAACCCACCACCTCCCCCCAGCACCCCACTTAGCCCATCTAAGGTCCAAGGCCTGGCTCCTCCACTTCGCTGCAGCTCCCTGCTCATGGCCTGGGAAAGCAGCAGATGGGCCACAAGCTTGCGCCCCTGCACTCCAGTGGGAGACCTGGAAGAAACTCGGGCTCCGGACATGTTCAACCCTGGCTGCTGGGGACACCTGGGAGAGCCAATCGATGGAAGAGTCTCTCCGTAAACCTGCCTTTCAAATGATTTAAATAAATGTTAACCGGCTGGGCCAGGCGGGCCGCTCACACCTCGGCTGCCCTGCCACTGCTGTGCCTCTGCGATGGTTCCTCACCAGAGCTCGAACCCCTGGCTGCACAGGGGGCGCTCCCTCTCTCTCCGACCGGCCCAGCCGGGCGGCCGCTCCCCGGCGGGTCAGCGACCCCGGGAATGCCGGACGCCTGTGGGTGGCCTTTAGCACCCGGGGACACCAAGGGGCCTCTCCGGTGCTCGGGGCGGGGAGCGCTTCGCGAGCCCCGCGGGGCCGGCTTCATTCCAGAACAGTCCGGGCGACCAAGACCGCCGCCGGCACGTCTGGCCTCGCGGAACCAACACCACGGCCTCGGGGCCATGGCGGCGGGGCGAGAGGTGCGGAAAGACAGCTGCTCCAAGCCGAGGGCGGCCGGAGCGGTCCTGCGCGGACACCGGAACTGTGGCGGGATCCCGGTGCTGCGGCGCAAGGCGTAGCGCGGCCTCTCTAGGCACTCGGAGGCCTTGGGCTCGGTGTCTCCGGAGCGCTGCCCAGCTGTCGATCACCGAGGAAGGCACCCTGCGCGCCAGGCGGTGCAGACGCCGGGCTGGCTGGCGTCGCGCCTCGGGATTGGTGGCCCGGGAGGAAGGGCGGGCCCTGAGGGGGCGTGCCTCCCGGCGATTGGCCGCTGCGCTCGCGGGGCGGGGCAGCCCCTTTGTCTGAGGGCGCTGCCCGCTCCCGGCCCTTCGCGCGACGCTGCGGCGTGGACGGTGAGTGCGCGTGGGCGGTGAGTGTGCGTGGGCGGTGAGTGGGCGCGTGGGCGGTCGGTGCCCTGTGCTCGCGCCGAGGCGGCGGAGGCGCGGGGGCCGGTGCGGGGCCCAGGCCTGTGCGTCGCTTTCCAGGGTGCCCGGCCCTCGCGTGGATGTCATCTTTCCGGGGTGCCCCTGACTTCTCGCGTAGACGTCATTTTTCCGGGGTGCCCCTGAATTCTCGCGTGGACGTGATCTTTCCGGGGTGCCCCTGAATTCTCGCGTGGACGTGATCTTTCCGGGGTGCCCGGCCCTCGCGTGGACGTCAGCTTCCCGGGGCGCCCCGGCCTTCTTGCCTCGTCTGTCCCCCTCCATGGTTTCCGCTGAGTGTGGCTGGCCTGGATGGGTTTTCCCCGTGGGCGCTGCCACGCTAGAGGGCTGCACCCCTGTGTGTCCTCTGAGGAGGGGCGGGCAGGCTGTCAGCTCGGCTGTAGGCAGATTCCTAAAGCTCTGAAATATCGGGAAACACTGTGTGTTGTCAGGTCCTCTGGTGTCCCGCTGCCCGTCCCACTGCCCGAGCCCAGCCTAGCTGCAGAGTGCAGCTTCTGGCTGGGTTACTCCGAGTGCCTCTTGCTGCTGAGAACTTTGGTCTGGTTTTGCTTTTGTTTTAGGTTATTTCCTAGGGAGACTCTGAGATAAAACTCCTGATTCTGAAGTGAATAGGTTTGACCAGTGGGCGGGGTCATGCCCGCTGTGACCCTGGTGGGTGCAGTCAGCATTTGCCCAGATGCCGTGATGGGACAGCCCATGAGGGGCTCCTCACACTTCCTGTGCCTTCCAGCCCTAACCCCGAGGTCCAGTACCCCTAAAGCACTCATTATGAGGCAGGATTTTTATTTGGGGGGGAAGATTTATTTATTTTTATTTGAGAGGCAAATTACAGAGAGAAGGAGATACAGAGAGAGACATCTTCCATCCGCTGGTTCACTCCACAAGTTGCCACAATGGCTAGAACTGAGCCGATCCGAAGCCAGGAGCCAGGAGCTTCTCCCAGGTCTCCCATGCAGTTGCAGGGTCCCAAGGCCTTTAGCCATCCTCCACTGCTTTCCCAGGCCACAAGCAGGGAGCTGGATGGGAAGTGGGGCCGCTGGGATTAGAACTGTCGCCCATACAGGAATCCTGGTGCATGTAATGTGAAGATTTAGCCACTGAACCATTGCGCCAGGGCCAGGTTTATTGTTTTTTGAAAAAACTTTGTATTATTTATGTTTTTTTAAAGATTTAATTATTTACTTGCAAACCAGTTAGAAAGAGAGATATCTTGCATATGCTGGTTAACTTCTCAGATGGCCACACGGCAGCCAGGAGTGGACAAGGCTGCAGTCAGGAGCCAGGAAGCCAGCCACATCTGCTGTGTGTACTTGGGACATCACTCGGGGCTTCCTGAGCACATTAGCAAAGAGGTGGATTGGAAATAGAACAGATGGGACTCAAACTTGCCCCATAAGGGATGCCAGCATTGTAGTTGGCCGCTCAGCCTTCTGTGCCTTAATGCCAGACCCAGGATTATAATTTTTTAAAAAACCCCATCCCTATCTTTTTCACCCGAGTGCCTGTGTTCCTGCAGAGTGGACCCTGAAATTAAGCCTCGGGGTTCTGCGGCCCGTTTCCACCCCCTGAACAGCTGTGTGCTTTCTTGTGGGTCTCTGGTTGAGACACACACCTGGACCTGTCAAAGACTATTTAGTGGCACTTTAAACTTCATTTTGTACATTTTTTTTAGCAGACTGCAACCATACTTTCACACACATTTTGCTTAGCAATATGGGAAGGTCCTCCCCAGCAGAGATCTGATAAGGCTTTCCTTTTCTGCTGCTGTAAGACTTGCCCCCAGGCCCTGCATGGTAGCCTAGCAGCTAAAGTCCTTGCCTTGAATGTGCCAGGATCCCATATGGGCACCGGTTCTAATCCCCGCAGCTCCACTTCCCATCCAGCTCCCTGCTTGTGGCCTGGGAAAGCAGTCAAGGACAGGACAAAGCCTTTGGCCCTGTACCGGCGTGGGAGACCCAGGAGAGGCTCCTGGCTCCTGGCTCCTGGCTTTGGATTGGTGCAGTTGTGGCCACTTGGGGAGTGAATCAACAGACAGAAGATCTTCCTCTCTGTCTCTCCTCCTCTCTGTACATCTGACTTTCCAATAAAAATTAAAAAAAAAAAAAAAGACAGCCCTCTCTCCAGTCTTCTTTAGAGGGAAATCGGGTGAGGTCCCTCTGTTGTTAAAGCCCACAGAGCCATCTTTTTCCCTGTCCTTGCCACATACAGTCCACATACTTGCCTTTGGAGTCTGTTCTCCATGTAATCTAATTGCATCCTCTGTGGATGGCTGCAGGATGATGCAGACCAAGCCTGGTCATCCAGAGTAGAATGTTGAGCTGACTCCAGGAGAGTCCTGTTTGAGGCTGTGGAGCTGCCCGCAGCCTTGGCCAGCAGTGTCAGCTCTGAGCACTGTCCTCTCACTAGCTATGGTAACTTCGTGCGCCCTACAGAGTATTTCATCTCCCGGGTTTACGGGATGAGGCAGGGCTCAGCCCCAGGCCCCTGTGACACACGTGCTGTTCTAGGGTTTGGAGTCATCGCTTACCATCTAAAGCTGTCTCTAGCCTGGACTTTCACACGCCATCCAGCAGCCCAAACCACGTGCTGAGTGTAGAACTGTTGGTGTCTGCTTGTGTCGCCATCCTTGCATCTGTGCAGGGAATCTACTGATGGGCCCAAGGCCCCGTGGCCTTTCTGACAGTGAGCAGCGGTCCCACCCTGCCTTGTGAGCAACAGGTACTGACCTTGGTGCTCTTCTGAAGATGCAAGCTATGACCTCATCATTTTCCTAATTTCGTTCATTTAGTTGGTAAGTGTTCAACTGTGGTCTCCACTGCTGGGCCCACATCTGGGCTACTGGCGCAGCAGGAAGCAATGATGTGAGAGCCGGTTGAGGCTGCTGGGGCAGAGGGAAGGGGCTGCAGGGTCTAAAGAAGATGGAGGGCTCCAGGGCAGCCTCCTAGGAGCTGGTGGAGAGCTGGGTCCTGAGGACAGTCGCTGCTTCCCATAAGGGAGGGGGGAAACTGGGGGACATGACACCTGCTGCCAGCTGTGGGAGTGGGGGCAGTGGGCAAGGATAAGGGTTGGACTGTGTGCCAGGTTCTAGGTGCACTTGGAAAATACTAGAGGAGTGAGAGATGAGAGAAGAGGGAGGAGAGGAGGGTTATGTGGTTTCCCAGACCAAGCTGGGGACAGGTCCCCAAGGGGGAAGTTGAGGGGTGGGATGGTGAGGGGCTGAAATGCTGTAAAAGCTTGAAGTGAAGATGTTGAGTCAGAGGAAGGTGCAAGAGCAGCTCCACAGCCTCAAACAGGACTCTCCTGGAGTCAGCTCACATTCTGCTCTGGGTGACCAGGCTTGGTCTGCATCATCCTGCAGCCATCCACAGAGGATGCACATGCATGGGGGGGCATACATGCATGGGGGTCTCAGAGGTCAAATTCACATTCGGACAAGGACAGGAGGCTCACATGGCCAGCTAAACAAGACGTGGAGGGGATGAGGAAGGCCTGGGAAGCCGTCCTCTCTGCCAGCAGTAGAGAGACGGTGACAGGATTGGCATGGCTCTGTCTTGCAGGATGCTGCAAGGACAGGAAACAGTGTTGCCTATGGAAGGGGTACTATAGAAAGAGCGTCCACTGGACATGGTGTTGTTCCTGGGAGAATGGACATTGAGAGACTCACAGGAAGGGTCAGTGTGTTGGGAGAGAAAGTGGGCGAGTGTCAGGGCCAGGGCAAGAGCAGAGCCAGTAGGCTTTGTTACTGTCACACTAAATCAAAAAGGATTGTTTGGCCTCCCTAACTGAGTTCCCACTGAACTGAAAGCACAATTTCTCAGTGTCTGCGTCTGGCTCCATATGTCCCTATGTCAGCAGCAGCTGGCTGGTTTGGTGACATTAGCCCTTGGTAACTGGGCTGGGAGGCCCCACTGCCATCTTTCAGCTTCCAGCCTTTCAGATTCAAAGGAATTATGGATTTGACTCGCTCCTTTAATCCTCCACCTTTGGAGCTCTGGTTAGAATTGTATTTCTCTTCCACAGTACGCATATGCATCTAGGGGACAGAATAGAGGCTGAACTGGCCTCTTGCCACACTCAACTCCTCTGTTCTTCTCCTGAGAAGCGGCTGTGGGTTTATTGGGAATGTTCCCGAGAGCTGTCTGAAATGTGAAGAGGACAGGCTTGTGATGGCTCCTACGTTGGGCCCCCAAGTCCTTTCCTCCAGCATCCCTGCATGGCCCTCCCTGTCACGATGCCCACTGAGCCCTCCAGCATCCCGACACTGCCCACTCCTGACACGGTGCCCGCTGAACCCTCCAGCATCCCGACATGGCCCTCCCTGGTCATGGTGCCTACTGAGCCCTCCAGCATCCCGACACTGCCCACTCCTGTCACAGTGCCCTCTGAGCCCTCCAGCATCCCGACATGGTCCTCCCTGGTCATGGTGCCCGCTGAGCCCTCCAGCATCCCGACACTGCCCACCCCAGTCACGGTGCCCGCTGAGCAAGTACACAGGGCTGTTGTATTCTGCTTTCCCCTCAGTGACCCAAGCCGTTGCTCACTGGCTGGTTTCCTGTTTCCCTGTTGCCTGGAGATCTCAACCCTCCAGGAGACTATGAACCCACTTTCTTTCTTTTTTTTTTTTTAAAGATTTATTTATTTTATGACAAAGTCAGATATACAGAGAGGAGGAGAGAGAGAGAGGAAGATCTTCCGTCCGATGATTCACTCCCCAAGTGAGCTGCAACAGCCGCTGCACGCCGATCCGAAGCCGGGAACCTGGAACCTCTTCCAGGTCTCCCACGCGGGTGCAGGGTCCCAATGCATTGGGCCGTCCTCGACTGCTTTCCCAGGCCACAAGCAGGGAGCTGGATGGGAAGCGGTGCTGCCAGGATTAGAACCGGTGCCCATATGGGATCGCGGGGCTTTCAAGGTGAGGACTTCAGCTGCTAGGCCACGCCGCCGGGCCTATGAACCCACTTTCTACGGAACAAACTAGGACAGTTCTCAGCACTCCTGCCTTGCCTGGTCATCTGGGTGTCAGATACCCAGCCTACCTTTGTCCTGGTTAAAAGCCAGCACCTGTCAGCCCCAGATGACCAAATCCCTGGGTCACGTGGACTCTGTTAAACACCAGGACTACCTGAATCTGCTCAGCCTGGGCGCTGAAGTTCCACAGGAGTAAGGACCTTGAACAGAACCACCAAGTGCCACCCTGGTTGCCAGGCCCCGTCTCCTTGAAACGGTGTTGGGAGGCATTTGGCCCAGTGTCAATGACAGCAACACATGGGTCCCTGGAGAACAGCTGTCCTTGTTCACAGGCAGGACATGGGCCCAGGTAAGCAGACCCTCACTGACTGTCCCCGCGACCCCAGAAGCTCTGGGTGAACCCTGTCTCTCTACCTGTTGCTCAGATTTCTTTCTTTTTTTTTTTTTTAAGATTTATTTTTATTGGAAAGGCAGATCAGATTGAGGGAGAGAAGGAGAGACAGAAAGATCTTCTGTCTGCTGGCTTACTCCCCAAGTGGCTGCAACGGCCAGAGCTGAGCCAATCCAAAGCCAGGAGACCTGGGAACTTCTGGGTTTCCTATGCAGGTACAGGGTCTCAAGGCTCTGCTTTCCCAGATCACAAGCAGAGCTAGATGGGAAATGGAGCAGCTGGGACACAAACTGGTGCCCATATGGGATCCTGGCATGTGCAAGGCGAGGATTCAGCCACTGAGCCATCGTGCTGGGCCTGCTCAGACTTCTTGGCCCTGCAGCCTGCACCCCCTAGTCACTTCAGCCCCGTTCGCTGACCTACACAGAGGACCAGGAACCCCTGGGCTCCTAGGAAATTGGGGTCTGTGGTAAGCAACACTGGACCCCTCATGTCCCCTTCCTCTTTCAACCCACAGGCTCCTCCAATTTCAGCCCTCAAAAGAAAGCTCCAGAAGACTGAATCATGGCAGCCGCCCAGCTCCTACCCCCATCAGGACTTGAGGTGAGCAGGGACCCTCACCGAAGCTCCTGTATGTCTTCCTGTGTCCAGAGCCCTGATGGCAACCTGGGCGTTGCTGTACCCCTTGAATTCCATGGCCCTTCCCCATCACCCTGGTGAGTCACAGGGTGTGCCAACTCCCCAGCCACCCGGCACAAACAGCTTCTTCTATCACAAGATTGAGACTCTGTCTTGGCTGTCAACAGCTCCTGTCCTTGCAGGCCCAGGTGACCTTCGATGACGTAGCCGTGCTGCTTTCTCAGGAGGAATGGAACCAGCTGGGCCCAGCTGAGAGAGGCCTCTACCGGAATGTGATGATGGAGACTTACGGGAATGTGGTTTCACTGGGTAAGACCTTGAGCAGGCCTCGTCTATGTGTGGGTTGGGATGAAGACCTCAGGCAAGCTGGTCCTGGAGGTGTCCCAATAGATGCCTCCTTGGAGCTCAGCTCTGGCAGGATGTTGATCCAATCAATCTTAATGTCCAAGTGCCCTGGTGAATTGTGTAAACAGGGACTTCCTTCCCCATGAACAGGAATCCCAGGATCCAAGCCCATTGTGATCTCCCAGCTGGAACGAGGGGAAGACCCCTGGGTCCTGGATGGAAATGAGGCAGAGAAGAGCACACACCCAGGAAATGACCATTCAGGTGAGCAGAGCTGCCCTCCTTCACTGAAGACCAGATGGGTCCTGGGCAGAGCTGTGGGCTGCTGACAGAACTGACTCCACGTGGTGCGACCCGATCCATCAGCCCTCACCCTTGAAAGGCATCCAAGGAAATGTGGCAGGTAGAGCTCAGTGCAAAGGATGGAAGGTGGGCGTGTGGGGCCAGGTGAGGACAAGACTGGGGCATACGGCAGGTAGAGCTCAGTGCAAAGGATGGAAGGTGGGCGTGTGGGGCCAGGTGAGGACAAGACTGGGACATACGGCAGGTAGAGCTCAGTGCAAAGGATGGAAGGTGGGCGTGTGGGGCCAGGTGAGGACAAGACTGGGGCATACGGCAGGTAGAGCTCAGTGCAAAGGATGGAAGGTGGGCGTGTGGGGCCAGGTGAGGACAAGACTGGGGCATACGGCAGGTCTTGGGAGGGTAGAATGTGTAGGTTTTGAGCATTATCTGATTGACTTAGAAAGGCGTAAAGCAGGGGCTGGTACTGCAGGGCTGCTTGCAAGTCAGAATGCCAGTTCAAATCCTGGCTGCCCACTTAAAATCCAGCTCGCTGCTAATGTGCTTGGAGAAGCAGTGGGTGGTAATCCAAGTGTTTGGGGCTCTGCTACCCATGTAAGAGACACCAAAGACATTCGAGGGTTAGGGTGAGGGTGAAGGGTTAGGGTGAGGGTGAGGGTCAGGGTTAGGGTGAGGGTTCGGGTACAGGTACGGGTTAGGGTTAGGGTGAGGGTTAGGGTTAAGGTGAGGGTGAGGGTTAGGGCTAGGGTGAGGGTTAGGGTGAGGGTTCGGGTTAAGGTGAGGGTGAGGGTTAGGGCTAGGGTGAGGGTTAGGGTTAGGGTTAGGGTTAGGGTTAGGGTTAGGGTTAGGGTTCAGCCTGATCCTCCCCAGCCATTGCAGCTATTTGGGTTGAGCTGGTAGCTGGAGAATCTCCTTCAGACAAGTAGATCTGAGATAAAGAAGGAACGAAGAAAGAGGCACAGAAGGGAGTTTATACTTGGGTCTCTGCCACCTTCGTGGCACACCTGAGCTAAGTCCCAGGTTCCTGGGTCAACCTTAACCCAACCCTGGTCTCCACCCGCTTAGCACTGTTGGACTGTCCTCGGGGCAGAGCTCCCCAGGGTCCCACAGGCCCAAGGCTCTCCCCTCAGGCTGCGGTTTGCATCCCTCCCATCTCTGAATTGGCTGTGTCCTTTGCAGCACTGCCCCCACCATCCTGCAAGACTGCTTGACTCTGCAGTGAGGGGACCAGAGGAGTGGCCTCCTCTGCCAGGTCTGATTTAGCACCCAGGGGGAGCAGCTCCACTGACATACTGAGCAGCTAGCTCTCGGGCGCTACTGTCCCTCGGAGCTCCACACATCCAGGACCCACAGGGTGCCCCTCACTCTAGCTGCGAGATTATATTGATGTCAGATGTGTGACAGCAATAACAGGAAAGGGAGAAACAGAAGCACAGTATTGTGTTTTATACCATATGTGTGGTATATATCACACCTGAAGAAATACTGGGACAAGTTGAAACTATAAAAACAATCATGATACTAAAGTTAGAAAGCAGGGCAGGGAAGGGGCAGCGGTCTGGTAGAGCAGTCAGGACACGGGGATCCCCACGTCCCAGATTGTGGTGCTCAAGTCCTGATTCCAGCTTCTTGCAGCGGAACCCGGGACAGCAGCAGTGATGGCTCAAATATTGGGAGACCTGGATTGAGTTATCAGCTGCTGGCTTCTGCCTGGCCAGGCCACAAGCATTTGGGGAATGAACCAGTAACACAAACATTGATCAAGATAGAATAAGAGGGCCTGGCGGCGTGGCCTAGTGGCTAAGGTCCTCGCCTTGAACGTGTCGGGATCCCATGTGGGCCCCGGTTCTAATCCCGGCAGCTCCACTTCCTCTCTGTCTCTCCTCCTCTCTGTGTATATCTGACTTTGTAATGAAAATAAAATAAATCTTAAAAAAAAAAAAGAATAAGAAACAAGAGAGACAGAGACTTAACTGTGTGAAGGACTTGGATGCTAATGTGGGGAATCAGAAGAGAAGGAATCAGAACAGACTGAAGTTCTGCACCACACCGTGGGTGTGGTGCTGGGCGTGCCCTGCTGTTGTGTGCCCCACATACTCTGCCTGAGAATGGCCTCAGATGGGTTTGCAGGTTTCTCTGTGACGTGCCTGCCAGCCTTGGCTGCTTCCTGTTTGGAAACATTGTCTTCTGACTCCAGTGATTGCTCTTGTCCTGTTCGTATCCACACGCACGTACGCTGTGCCTTCATCAGCAAAGCCAGTGTCAGGGCTGCACTCTGCGGGTTTTTAAAGAATACGTGAAAGGCAATGAGTCCTTCCATCTACTGGTTTGCTCCTTAAATGGACTTAACTGCCAGACCTGAAGCCAGGAGCCGCAAGCTTCATCCGGGTCTCCCACTCAGGTGATAGGGGCTCAAGTAGTCGATGCCTTTTGGCAGAGAGCTGGACTAGAAGAGGAGGAGTTATAAGAGGTTGTGATCTGATGCACCACCATACTGGCCCCATTGGGCAGTTTGGGGCAGTGTTAACATTTTCACTCTCGATTTGTTTCAGAATGTGGGACTAAAGAGCAGAAGCAAAATACAGAGTTGAATCTGACTGTGGTGGGAACCGATCAAGGACCTAATAAGACAGTCTGCCCAAACTCTGATGGCCACCGTAATGGTCAGGTGTCGAAGCAAAGCAAGGCAGTCACTCAGCACCCAGCAGCTCCGAGTGGAGAGAAACCCTACATATGCATCGAGTGTGGGAAGTGCTTCAGCCGGAGCTCCCACCTCCTTCAGCATCAGCGAATCCACACTGGCGAGAAACCCTATGTGTGTGGGGTGTGTGGGAAGGCCTTTAGTCAAAGCTCCGTCCTCAGTAAGCACAGAAGGATCCACACGGGGGAGAAGCCCTATGAGTGTAACGAGTGTGGAAAAGCCTTCCGGGTGAGCTCGGATCTCGCTCAGCATCACAAGATACACACGGGAGAGAAGCCTCACGAGTGCCTCGAGTGTCGGAAGGCCTTCACTCAGCTCTCACATCTCATCCAGCACCAGCGGATCCACACGGGGGAGCGGCCGTATGTGTGTCCACTGTGTGGGAAGGCCTTCAACCACAGCACCGTGCTGCGCAGCCACCAGCGTGTGCACACCGGGGAGAAGCCCCACAGGTGCAGTGAGTGTGGGAAAACCTTCAGTGTGAAGCGGACCTTGCTGCAACACCAGAGGACCCACACCGGGGAGAAGCCCTACACGTGCAGCGAGTGCGGCAAGGCCTTCAGTGACCGCTCGGTGCTCATCCAGCACCACAACGTACACACCGGGGAGAAGCCCTACGAGTGCAGCGAGTGCGGCAAGGCCTTCAGCCACCGCTCCACCTTGATGAACCATGAGCGGATCCACACGGAGGAGAAGCCGTACGCATGCTATGAGTGTGGGAAGGCCTTTGTTCAGCACTCGCATCTCATCCAGCACCAGCGGGTGCACACTGGGGAGAAGCCTTACGTGTGTGGCGAGTGTGGCCATGCCTTCAGCGCACGCCGCTCCCTGGTCCAGCACGAGAGGATCCACACAGGTGAGAAGCCTTTCCAGTGCACGGAGTGCGGCAAGGCCTTCAGCCTGAAGGCGACTCTCATTGTGCACCTGAGGACCCACACGGGCGAAAAGCCCTACGAGTGCAACCGCTGTGGCAAGGCCTTCAGCCAGTACTCGGTGCTCATCCAGCACCAGCGCATCCACACGGGCGAGAAGCCCTACGAGTGTGCAGAGTGCGGCCGCGCCTTCAACCAGCACGGGCACCTCATCCAGCACCAGAAGGTCCACAGGAAGCTCTGACCCACAGCAGGCAGCTTTCACCCCAGGCGGTTCTGGGGGTCCCCATCGCCGGGTTAGCTCCAGAGAGCACACAGGACATGCTCTCCTCACCCCAACGATCACAGCTGTGAGGACCTTGGTAAAGATGCCATAGCAGTGTGTTTGAAGTAAGTAGGGCACATGAAGGTACCAGAACCATTGTCCCAACACACATTCCAAATAAAGTTGGTTTTTTTGTTTTTGTTGTTGTTGTTGTTAAGGCACTTCATGTCTTTCCTGAATCTAATTGGGTCTTTTTCTTTTTTTTTTTTGAAAGATTTATTTATTTTTATTGGAAAGTCAGATACACAGAGGAGGAGAGACAGAGGAAAATCTTCCGTCCAATGATTCACTCCCCAAATGACCGCAATGGCCAGAGATGAGCTGATCAGGAGCTTCTTCCTTACTCCCACGCAGGTGCAGGGTCCCAAGGCTTTGGGCCATCTTCCACTGCTTTCCCAGGCTAAAGAAGCGTGTGGATGAAGTGACAGAAAAAGTGCCATCAAATAATGTCATGCAAAATGGTTGGAGATCCTAAGTCTTAGAAAGCATGTTTATCTAGTCCTTTAATTTTCTGCAAGATCAGAAGGGATGTCCTGGCTGTCTGGTAAAATTCCAAACTGGAAATTCATTTCTAACACATGACCCACAAGACTGCCTAGAAACCCTGGGCATCTAACCTATCACACCTCAGTGCAGGACTCACAGCCAGAATAGAGGGCACTCCTGTACCTTAAGGTGTTCAAAAAAACTGCAAAAAATACAGATCTTTTGTGTATATTTTAAACAGTTTTCAAATTAAGATAATTCTTTTCTCTTATTGCTAGTATCTATCCCTTTATTTGATACTTTTTTTAAGATTTTTTTGAAGATTTATTTATTTTTATTGCAAGTCAGTTATACAGAGAGGAGGAGAGAAAGATTTTCCGTCCGATGATTCACTCCCACAGTGATTGCAACAGTCAGTGCTGCACCGATCCAAAGCCAGGAGCCCCGGAGCTTCTTCCAGGTCTCCCATGCGGGTGCAGGGTCCCAAGGCTTCAGGCCGTCCTTGACTGCTTTCCCAGGCCACAAGAGGGATCTGGATGGGAAGCAGAGCTGCTGAGACACAAACCAGCACCCATGTGGATCCTAGTATAGCCACTAGGCTACCATGCCAGTCCTGGAACTTTTTTTTGTTTTTTTGGATTTATTTATTTTGGACCCGGCATGGTGGCCTAGCGGCTAAAGTCCTCGCCTGGAATGCACCGGGATCCCATATGAGCAACAGTTCTAATCCTGGTGGCCCCACTTCCCATCTAGCTCCCTGCTTGTGGCCTGGGAAAGCAGTTGAGGACAGCCCATAGCCTTGGGACCCTGCACCCGCATGGGAGACCTGG
The DNA here is from genome assembly GCF_030435755.1 of Ochotona princeps. Lineage (NCBI taxonomy): Eukaryota > Metazoa > Chordata > Mammalia > Lagomorpha > Ochotonidae > Ochotona > Ochotona princeps. The sequence goes on along the minus strand of NW_026696772.1, from coordinate 414,086 downwards.
AAGAGGCTCCTGGCTCCTGGCTTTGGATCGCCGCAGCACCAGCCATTGCGGCCACTTGGGGAGTGAATCATCAGACGGAAAATCTTCCTCTCTGTCTCTCCTTCTCTCTGTACATCTGACTTTCCAATAAAAGTAAATAAATCTTTAAAAACCGAAAAAACCATGAATCCTCCCAAGCTTTAAAAATATGCCAAAGTTATTTGTTTATTTTTTGCAAAAGTTTCTAATCCTCACCTCACTGTCCCAGCTAAATAAAGGAGCTGATTCCAAGAACCAAGCATGGCCCCACATCTCATCAAGTAAATTGTCTGGAGTCACAAGGAAATTCGAAACAAAAATCTCAGCTGTTCAAGCCTTCTGGTAAAAGCTGAACTGTCTCTGTTCAGTGAGATAATCGTAAGTAATAGATGACACCATAAATGGATGTTGAAAACGCCGTACAAACTGAGACACCCAGCAAGTTCCCCCAAAGTGCATACATTGTAGTTCTGACCACACACCTCAGAAGGTGACCGCGTTGGATACAGGTAATTAAAACAGTGAATGAAGGGCCTGGCGCAGTAGCCTAGCAGACAAAGTCCTTGCCTTGCAACTGCCAGGATCCCATATGGGACCAGTTCTAATCCTGGCTGCCCCGCTTCCCATCCAGCTTCCTGCCTGTGGCCTGGGAAAGCAGTGGAGGACGGCCCAAAGCCTTGGGACCCTGCATCCGCACAGGGGACATGCAAGAAGCTCCTGGCTTCAGATCGGCTCAGTCTAGCTGTGAGGGTCATTTGGATAGCAAACCAGAAGATGGAAGATCTTTGTCTCTGTCTCTTCTGCTCTCTGTGAATCTACCTTTACAGGAAAAACAAATAAATCTTAATAAAAATAAATAAATCTTTAAAAGATTTACTTTATTGGAAAGGCAGATCAGATTTACAGAGAGGAGAGACAAACAGGAGCTTCCTCCGGGTCTCCCACATGAGTGCAGGGTCCCAAGGCTTTGGGCCTGTCCTCTTCTGTTTTCCCAGGCCACAAGCAGGGAGCTGGATGGAAAGTAGAGCAGCCAGGACACGAACTGGTGCCTACTTGAGGATTCCAGCCACTAGGTTATTATACCAGGCCCTTATAATACCTTTTTCGCCATCATAGTCTGCCCCCAGTTTGGCTGCAACCACATTTATTTTGGATTTTCATCTTCTACGTAGAGGCTTTTACATTTTATTATCTAAGTATATTATTTCTGCTACTGGCTGCTAAAGATTTGATACTTTGTTCTCATCAGATCTTCCATGTTGGGGAAACATTTTAGTGCACATGGACCACATAGTGTATGTATAATCTGGCACTTACCATTAAACAAAAATGAACAAGTACTTGAGTTGAAGGAAAGTGGACAGAAAGATCTACAAATCAGTGACCAGAGGATATAATCGGACAATCCGGAATAATGAAAAAATACAGCCATGAATCCTGGAAGAGGCTCAAGCCTGCCCCTAAAGGCATGAGTGCACCGCCCCCTCCTGCCCAGTCCGCACAGATGGTCCTGTGAGTGGCAAGCTGCTTCTATCATGGATGACATTGTCAAGCATCACAATCCCCGCTCCCCCATCAGGCCGACTAAACAAACAAACCTAAGGCTGCACAAGTCTTCTGTGGGCCACCAGCCAGGCCATCGGGTGGAAGGAGATGGCCGCCAACAGATCCCATCTCCATCAGGACTTGGTGGGGGCCAGCAACCCTGAGGGGAGAAAGGCCCTCCCAGAAGAGGTAGGTGAGCTGACACTCATGCTCACGGAAACAGGCCAGGGTGCGTCTTTGGGCTGGACTTGTCCTTGGGGAGCAGCTGTGAGGACAACATGATGCAGGGGCGTAGGGAATGATTCTGTCTGGCCCCTGTGGGGGAATGTGGGCAGCATTTTCAGGTCCATGTTTACAAGTCCCCTCAGGTTGGGCCAGCGCCATGGCTCAATGGGCTAGTCCTCCGCCCTGTGGTACCAGCATTCCCATTTGAATGCCAACTTGTGTCCCAGCTACTCCACATCCCATTCAGCTCCCTGCTTGAGGCCTGGGAAAACAGTCAAGGACAGCTCAGAGACTTGGAACCATGCACCCACATGGGAGACCCAGAAGAAGCTCCTGGCTTCAAATCAGCTCAGCTCCAGCCATTGTGGCCACTTGGGGAGTAAACCAGCGGATGGAAGATGCTTCTCTTTCTCTCCTTGTCTCTGTAAATCTGACTTTCCAATTAAAAAATAAATACATATTTTTGATTTAAAAAAGGAGAAAATCAGCCAAGGAGGAGACCCAGGTCCTGTTATCATAGTGGCTTTGTAGCCTTGGCAGCCTTGCTGAATCAACCACATTGGGTGCTGCCTGAACCTTAGCAATGCTGCTGTGGTCATGTGGCTGCGCTGGTCACTAGCCTTTCTGATGTTGAGCTGGTACGGCACAGTCCGGGGCCCCACAGAAAACCACACGGTAGCAAGTGCAACCTGCCATGGCCTCAGATCACAAGAAAAAGGCAATTGTCAGGTGGAACAGTACAACCACCCAGAGCTGAGGACAGAGGCATCCATTTGTTTGGTCAGATAAGTCTGCACCAGTGGACAGCCCAGCCAGATCCACAACCTGATATTACCTACAATAAGCTGGCCACCTGCCTCATGAAGGCTGGCACAAGACAAAACTCCTGGGTCAGAAATGAAAGACACATAGCACCTCAAGCAGCATGAGTATCCAGAGTGCCTGTGTCCCTGAGTCCACAGAGTGAGGTCCCATTGGCCTGTGGCACAGCCCAGAGAGACGGGTGCTGGCACACCCAGCAGGATGCAGGGACGGGGCCATGTAAACCCACCCCAGCTGGACACCACCCCCTACTGGACACCACCCCCCTGCTGGACACCACCCCCAGCTGGACACCACACCCAGCTGGACACCACACGCAGCTGGACACCACCCCCTGCTGGACACCACACCAGCTGGACACCACCCCCTGCTGGACACCACCACCTACTGGACACCACACCCAGCTGGACACCACCCCCTGCTGGACACCACTCCCTGCTGGACACCACACCGGCTGGACACCACACCCAGCTGGACACCACCCCATGCTGCCCCAGTGCCTTTCATCCTGCTGCTACCCTTCTGTTGAAGATCCTGCTTCTCATCACAGCAACCTCAGCTGTTGGAGATGGATAGGAGGATACAGAGATGGATAGAAGGATAAGGAGATGGATAGGAGGGTAAGAAGCTGGATTGGAAGATACGGAGCTGGATAGGAGGATATGTTTTTCAAGCAGATACAAAGAGGACCAGAAGAAACTCAAGGAGCAGAAAGTGAAGGCCATGGGGAAAGGCCCATGGCCACAGGTGGAATCAAAGAATCTGGGGGAGCCCAGCTAGGTAGCCTAGTGGCCAAAGTCCTTGTCTTGCATGCACCAGGATCCCATATGGGTGCCAGTTTTTTGTTGTTGTTGTTGTTTTTTTTTTGTTTGTTTTTAGAGTAGTTTATTTTTTTTTTAATTATTTATTATTTAACTTCATTAATTACATTGTGTTATGTGACACAGTTACATAGATACTTGGGTTCTCCCACCCCTCCCCAAACCCTCCCACCATGGTGGATTCCTCCACCTTGTTGCATAACCACAGCTCAAGTTCAGTTGAGATTCCCCCATTGCAAGCGTATACCAAACAGAGAGTCCAGCATCTTATTGTCCAGTCAAGTTCAACGGCTTCTTAGGTATACCCTCTCTGGTCTGAAGACAGAGCCAGCAGAGTATCATCCCAGTCAATTGAAAGCTCCAACATACCATCAGCAAAAATTTACATCATTATGGAATTAATTGGCATAGTAATGAGTAACCAATATGTTAAAAGTAAATGCGAGTTCCCAGCCACCTTCTGTGACCACCTCACCTACACTTCAATTTTAGTTTATACACAACATATAACATTCAAAACATAACATGTTATACATAACATCATATCATCTTAAATTAAGGCAAACATGTGGTATTTAACCTTTTGTGATTGGCTCATTTCCCTTAGCATTATGGTTTCCAGTTTGGCCCATTTGGCCACAAAGAACTGCATTTTGTTTTTTTTAATAGCTGAGTAGTATTCCATGGAGTAGATGAACCATAGCTTTCTTATCCAATCCTCTGTTGATGGGCATTTTGGTTGCTTCCATGTTTTTGCAATTACTGATTGTGCTGCTATGAGCATAGGAGTGCATGTTGGTTTCTCATAAAACAATTGTTCTGGATATATTCCTAGGAGTGCTATTGCTGGATCATACGGTATGTTGAATTTGAGTTGTTTGAATATTCTCCATACTGATTTCCATAGAGGCTGTACCAGCCTGCAGCCCCACCAGCAGTGGAGTAGGGTTCCCTTTTCCCCGCAACCTCGCCAACAAGTGTTGTTGGTGCTTTTATGCATGTGGGCCAGTCTTACTGGCGTTAGGTGGTACCTCATTGATGTTTTAATTTGGATTTCCCTTATTGCCAGGGAACTTGAGCATTTTTTCATATGTTTATTTGCCATTTGGGTTTGTTCCTTTGTGAAGTGTTTGCCCATTTCCCGTGCCCATTTCTTGAGTGGCTTGTTTGTTTTGACATTTTGGTTGTTTTGTAGCTCTTTGTATACTCTGGAGATCAGCCCTCTATCACCTATGTCGTGTGCGAAGATCTTCTTCCATTCTGTGGGTTGCCTTTTTACTTTGTTGATTGTTTCTCTAGCTGTACAGAAGCTTCTTAGTTTGATGAGGTCCCAATTGTTTATTTTGGTCTTGATTTCTACTGCATTTGGAGTCTTTTTTAGGAAGTGAGGGCTTACCCCTAAGTGTTCCAGTGTGTTTCCAACATTTTCTTCCAAAAGTTTGAAGGTTTCTGGATGTAGGTTTAGATCTGTTATCCATTTGGATCTGATTTTAGTGTATGGTGAGAGATGTGGATCTATTTTTTTTTGTTTCTGCAGGCTATTAACCAGTTGTCCCAACAGCATTTATTGAACAGACCTTCCCATTTGCCTGGACTGTCGTTTGTCTTTTTGTCAAAGATTACTTGGCTGTATCTGTGTGGGTTTCCTTCTGGTGTTTCTATTCTGCTCCATTGATCTTCCTCTCTATCTCTGTGCCAGTACCACGCTGTTTTGAGAACCACTGCCCTATAGTATGTCCAGAGGTCCAGAACTGTGATTCCCCCTGCTAACTTCCTGTTCTTCAGGATGGTTCTAGCTATCCGTGGTTTTTTGTTCTTCCAGATGAACCTTTGGATCATTGTTTCCAGTTCTATGAAGAATGTTTTGGGCAATTTGATTGGGATTGCGTTGAATGTATATATTGCTTTTGGCAGTATAGACATTTTAATGATATTGATTTTACCTATCCAGGAGCATGGGATGTTACTCCATCTTTTGAGGTCTTGTTCAATTTCTTTTTTAAGTAGTTTGTAGTTTTCTTCAAATAAGTCTCCTAGATTTTTGGTTAGATTTATTCCCAGATATTTCATACTTTTCTCTGTTATTTTGAATGGTATCTTGCTGGTTAAGTCTTTTTCCATCTTGGGGCTGTTTGCATACACTATGACTGTTGATTTTTGTTCATTAATTTTGTACCCTGCCACTCTACCAAACTCTCGTACAAGTTCTAGCAGTCTCTGTATTGAGTCTCTTGGCTCTTCTACATAAAGAATCATATCATCTGCATATAGTGAGAGTTTGACTTCTTCGTTTCCCATTTGGATTCCTCTGATTTCTTTTTCTTGTCTTATGGCCTCAGCGAGTACCTCTAGGACTATGTTGAATAGTAGTGGAGAAAGTGGACATCCCTGTCTTGTTCCAGATCTCAGTGGGAAGGGTTCCAGCTTTTCTCCATTCAGTGTGATGCTGGTGTTGGGTTTTTCATATATGGCTTTAATTATGTTGTGGATTTTTCCATCTATGCCTACCTTGGTTAGGGTTTTTAGTAGGAAGTGGTGTTGGATTTTGTCGAAAGCTTTTTCTGCATCTAATGATACTATCATGTGATTCTTGTTTTTCAGTTTTTGGATGTAGTGTATCACATTTATGGATTTGCGAATGTTGAACCATCCCTGCATTCCAGGGATGAATCCTACTTGATCTGGATGAACGATCTGTCTGATGTGTTTTTGAATTCTGTTGGCTAGGATTTTGTTGAGAATCTTAGCATCAATGTTCATCAAAGAGATAGGTCTGTAGTTTTCCTTCTCTGTTAGTTCTCTGTCTGGTTTTGGGATTAAGGTAATGTTGGCTTCATAGAATGAGTTTGGAAGGGTTGCCTCTTCTTCTATTGTTTTGAAGAGTTTGTAGAGGATTGGGGTCAGTTCTGTTCGGAATGTTTTGTAGAATTCTGTAGTGAAGCCGTCTGGGCCTGGGCTTTTCTTTGTTGGGAGGTCTTTAATCACTGATTCAATCTCTGCTTCAGTTATGGGTTTGTTCAGGTCGTTTGTTGCCTCTGGGCTAAGTTTTGGCAGGTGGTAGAAGTCTAAGAACTTTTCCATTTCTTGGTGATCTTCTGACTTGTTGGAGTACAGTGCTTTGTAGTAATTTCTAATTATGGCCTTAATGGATGCGGTGTCTGTTGTTATGTTGCCTTTTTCATCTTTGATGCTATTAATTCTTGCCTTCTCTTGTTTTTTCTTTGTCAGTCGGGCCAGTGGGGTGTCTATCTTGTTTATCTTCTCAAAAAACCAGCTTTTTGATTCATTGATTTTGTGTATGGTTTTTTTTATTTCTATCTGGTTGATTTCCTCCCTTGTTTTGATGATTTCTTGTTTCCTGTTGTGTGTGGGGCTCATCTGCTGCTGCTTTTCCAATTCCTGGAGGTGTGTGGTTAGTTCCTGTATTTGGCGCTTCTCTTGGGCCTTGACATGAGCTCCAATTGCGATGAGTTTACCCCGTAGCACTGCTTTGGCAGTGTCCCACAAATTTTGGAATGTTGTGTCAGAGTTTTCATTGGTTTCCATAAATTTTTTGATCTCATCTTTAATTTCTTCTCTGATCCATTGTTCGTTTAATAGCATATTGTTCAGCCTCCAAGAGTTTCTGTATTTCCTGGGGCATTTTGAATTGCTGATTTCCAGCTTCATTCCATGGTGGTCTGAGAGGGTACATGGTATGATTCCTATCTTTTTGAAGTTATCTAGGTTTGCTTTGTGTCCTATCATGTGGTCGATCCTGGAGAAGGTGCCATGCACTGCTGAAAAAAATGTATAATCTGTGGCCTTAGGATAAAAAATTCTATAAATGTCAACCAAGTCCAGTTGTTCTATTGTTTGTATGAGCTCTGTTGTTTCTTTGTTGAGTTTTTGTTTTGTTGATCTGTCTATTGTTGTTAGTGGGGTGTTAAGATCACCCACTATTATTGTGTGCATATCTATGTCTCCCCTTAAGTCCGTGAGTAATTGCTTCACGTAGCTAGGTGCGTTTGTATTTGGTGCATATATGTTCACAATGGTAATTACTTCCTGATGGATCAGTCCCTTCACCAATATATAATGTCCTTCCCTGTCCTTTTTGATGTGTGTCAGATTGAAGTCCACATCATCTGAAATTAAGACAGCTACCCCAGCCTTTTTTTCTCGTCCATTGGCATGAAATATCTGTTTCCAACCTTTCACTTTCAGCTTCTTCGAATCTCTTCTGGTTAGATGTGTCTCTTGTAGGCAACAGATAGTTGGGTGCTGTTTGATAATCCATTCTGTTAATCTATGCCTTTTGATTGGTGAGTTCAGGCCATTTGTGTTAAGAGTTAAAATTGAGAGGTTGTGATTTTGCCCTGCCATACTTGTTTTTGTGGGTGTTGATATCTGTGTAATTGCCCTTCCTTGTGTGGACTTTAGTGGGGAGATCTTCCTGTTTGCCATCTTTGCTTATGATTCACCTCCTTTTTTTCTGGATTTAGTGCATTTCTAAGGAGATTTTGTAGAGCTGGTTTTGTGCTGGCATATTCTTCTAATTTCTCTTTGCTGTGAATTTGATTTCATTCTCAAATACGAATGAGATCTTTGCTGGGTACAATATTCTTGGTTGACAGTTGTTCTGATTCAGGATTTGGAAGATCTTTGTCCATTCTCTTCTTGCTTGTACAGTCTCTTCAGAGAAGTCAGCAGTGATCCTGATTGGTTTTCCCCGGTATGTGATCTTTTCTCTGCTTCGTACTTGTCTCAGGATTCTTTCTTTGTCTTCATTGGAGTGGAACTTGAGCACCATATGTCTGGGTGAAGATCTTTTTGGGTCATATCTGCTGGGAGTCCTCTGACCGTCCTGGATTTGGTTAGGCTCTCAATTTTGTGCTCTAAGTCAAGGATTTTACTTTTCATTTGTTGTATTTCTGAGGCTATGTGGTTCTTGAATTCCTTGAAGTCCTCCCAGTTCTTCTCATTGTCTCTGACATATTTTAACATTATTTTTTGAATTCCTTGTCTGGTAGATCTTCTATGTCTTCATCTCGCATCTCCGAAATAGACATTGGCTTTTGATCCTTTATTGGTAGGGTGTTGGCACTCTCATCTGGATCATTACCTTTTCTGGTATTTCTTCCCATTGTGTTAGTGTTTCTTTTTTGAGAGACCTAGGCACCAGTGTGCTGAGGGGTCTCCAAGCACTATCCTGTAGAGATCGGAGTCTGCAGGCGTGGAGTAGCAGGGTGTGGGAATTTTCAAGGCACTTTTGATGCGTCTCCAGAACACTGGACCTCAGGGCGCCACTTCCAGGGCCCAGCGGATTCAAAGCGCACTCTCAGCTCGTCCCCTACAGGTATGCTACCACAGGGTGTGGGGGAGTGAAGGCACTCTCTGTGCGCGCCCGCGGGATCACAGGGCTCAGAGGATTCTAGGTGCTTTCTCGGTGTGTCCCCAGTGCCAGGGACTGCAGGGCGTGGAGGTTCCAGGTGCTCTCTGGGAACACCTCCTGCACGTGGGTCCGCAGTGCTCTCCTGGTTCGTCTCCCAAGCACGGGACTATAGGGCGTGGGGTGTTCCAGGTGCTCTCTGGAAGCGCCTCCTGCGCAGGCCCGCCCACCCCAGCGCTTGCAGGGGACCGACTGCCCCGGTGCTAGCATGGGACTGCCCAGCCCAGAGGCATGCTTGGATTCCTGTGGGATAGCACCGCCCAGCTGAGTGCCAGACCGCAAAGGCACGGGGGAGTATTCAGTGTGCCTTTTGCCTTTCTCCCAGACACAGCTTTGGCAGTTTCAAGGCACTCTCCTGGTGTCTCTAGACGCTGGAGTCTGGGGGGGGAGGGGCGGGGAGACGAGCACCAATTGTGTTCAGGCTCTGTGCATGCCCCTGGGGGGCCAACTCCCGAAGCCTCCAACCCACCACTGTCCCCACCCAACTCACTCAAACCTCAGGTTCTTGCAGTTTGCCTCTTCCTCTAGTGGGAACCCTCGACGCGGATGCGTCTCCCGGCTACTGCGTCCGTTGCTGGTCCCGGCGGGTGTAGGCGGGGTGGAACCTGGAGGCTGCGGCGGTCCCGGCGGGGCTTGGCGACCAGGGTGGGCGGATGCCGGTGGGTCCCGGTCCGGTGACTCAGGGTCCTGGTGTCCGCAGCGGGCGGAGGTCCTGGCGGGTCCTGGTGACCAGGGTGAGCAGATGCCAGCAGGTCCCGATCACCGCCGGTCCTCACGGCCACAGTGTCTGCGGGTCGGTCGGCAGCTTTCAGTGTCTGCGGGTCGGTCGGCGGCTTTCAGCGTGCTTTTGTCGCGTTCTAGCCCTCTCTGTCTGTGAGCTCTCTCACAGTCTTCCTCCTATGTCGGCCATCTTGCGAGTCTCCGGGTGCCAGTTTTTGTCATGATTGCTCCACTTCCCATCCAGCTCCCTACTTGTGGCCTGAGAAAACAGAATAGGACAGCCCAGAGCCTTGAGACCCTGCACCCGTGTGTGGGAGACCTGGAAGAAGCTCCTGCCTCTTGGCTTCAAATTAGCTCAGCTCCAGCCATTGCAGCCACTTGGGGAGAGAACCAGTGGATGGAAAATCTTTCTCTCTGTAAAGCTGACTTTCCAATAAAACAAATAAATCTTTAAAAAAGAAAAGAAATCTGGCAAAACGTAAGCTGCTCCTTTTGCTGAGTGATGTTGCCCTCAACCCACGCCCGTCTAAACATCTGCATTCCTGGCTGGAGCGTCTTTTGTCTCCCACAGGCAGAATGAAGTACTAGCTTATAGATTGTCGTGCATTTACAAATAAACTGTAAAAAAGGGGAAAAACACCACCACACAGTGGCTCTCTGTCTCCTGAGCTGTTTTCATCCAGCCATTCTTAGCTGTGAATGTAAAATAGAATCCCCCCAGAGGCTGCCCTTAAGCAGGGACTCTATATCACCTGGAATTAAAGCAACTCACTGGAAAGATTAATAATAATAATAATAATAATAATAATAATAATAATGTGCTTATAAACTGGTCTCCCTGCTGACCTATTCACAATAGCCAAAAGGTGGGGCACCCAAGAGCCCACCAGTGAAGAGGAGCATGATCCCACCCCAGCAGACACAGGATGCACGTCCACGTGAACGAAGCCAGACACACGGCGCTGCGCACTGGAGGCTCTTGGCAGAGGCATTCAGAACAGCAGCAGGCATCCCACAGCAGGACGGAGCTACTCATTGACAGGTGCAGAGCTTCCCTCCAGGGAAACAGACAAGCTGAGGCCTACACAACACTGGGGAGGGCTTTGAGCACTGAGCTGTCACCCAAATATGCTACAATAGCAAACACTGTTACTCAGATCTTCCCCCAGACAAGGCGATTTCAACTGCAGTGACTAAATTTGATGATGTAGTGTCCATTTTGGCCTTAAAAATGTAGAAATGTGCCAATACAGAGTTCTCTGTAGCATAACATCTCTTACACTGAGGAAGTGGCAGAGATGAAGCTCTTAGTGTAGGGCAGGCACCAGGGCACCACTTTGGGTGCCCACACCCACATCCGAGTGTTAGTTTGAGTCCCAGCTACTCTGCTTCCGACACAGCTCTCTGCTGGTGTTCCTGAGAAGCTGATGGGGGAATCCACATGCAAGGTCCTATCACCTACGTAGGAGGCCTGGATGGGGCCCCGGGCTCCGGGCATTAGGCCAGCCAGGCCCAGCTGCTGCAGCCATTCAAACAGTGAGCCAGCAGGTGGAAGATTCACTCTCTCGCTCTGTCACTCTATGTTTCAAGTAAATAAATGGATCTTTTCAAAAGAACCATTCTCGGGCCCGGCGGCGTGGCCTAGCGGCTAAAGTCCTCGCCTTGAACGCCCCGGGATCCCATATGGGCGCCGGTTCTAATCCCAGCAGCTCCACTTCCCATCCAGCTCCCTGCTTGTGGCCTGGGAAAGCAGTTGAGGACGGCCCAATGCTTTGGGACCCTGCACCCGTGTGGGAGACCCGGAAGAGGTTCCTGGTTCCCAGCATCGGATCGGCACAGCACCGACCCGTTGTGGCTCACTTGGGGAGTGAAACATCGGATGGAAGATCTTCCTCTCTGTCTCTCCTCCTCTTTGTATATCCGGCTTTCCAATAATAATAAAATCTTAAAAAAAAAAAAAAAAAAAAAAAAAGAACCATTCTCACGGGCTCGCTTCGGCAGCACATATACTAAAATTGGAACGATACAGAGAAGATTACCATGGCCCCTGCGCAAGGATGACACGCAGATTCGGGAAGCGTTCCATATTTTTTTGTTTTTAACATACTGGTTACTCAATACTGTAACTATTAGTTACACAACGAAGTTAATTGTTGCTGAGGGTATGTTGGAGCCTTTAATTGATCAGGTTGATAATCTGATGGTTCTGCCCTCGGAACGGACAGGGTCTCCCCAGGAAGCTGAGGAACTAGATTGGACTATAAGATGTTGGACTCTATGTTTAGTTTATGCTTGCACAGAGGGAATCTCAACTGTACTTGATCAGTGGATATGCAACAAGGTGGAATATTCCACATGGGAGGAGGGCGGGGGGAGGGTGGGGTGATTCCCAGTTCCAATGAAACTGTATCACATAATACAATGTAATCAATGAATAAAAAAAATAAAATATATAAAAAAAACAAAAGAACCATTCTGACTCTGCAGCAAAGAATATTTTTTATAGATCTGATTTTTTTTTTAATCTTTACTTATGTATTTGAAAGCCACAGTTACCAAGAGCAGGAGAGACAGATCTTCCATTCTCTGTATTGAAGTGGAGCAGCCAGGACTTGAACCTACGCTCATACTGACACGTGTCTATGCTGCGTGTGGCAGCTTAGCCTGCTACATACCAGTACCCATAAGATTTCTACGTGGAGAGTAAGAGTCTCTGCTCGCTTTCCTCACAATTTCTCTAAAATGAACATGTACTACATTCAGTATACGAGCTTTCTTTCTTTCTTTTTTTAATGCCAGGAGTCCTTTTAAATATTTTTTAAATATTTATTTATTTTCGTTGCAAAGTCAGATATACAGAGAGGAGGAGAGACAGAGAGGAAAATTTTCCATGTGATGACTCACTCCCCAAGTGACCACAATGACTGGAGCTCAGCTGATCCAAAGCCAGGAGCCAGGAGCTGCTTCTGGGTCTCCCAAACAGGTGCGGGGTCCCAAGGTTTTGGGCCGTCCTCCACTGTTTTCCCAGGCCACAAGCAGGGAGCTGGATGGGAAGTGGAGCTGCCAGGATTAGAACTGGCGCCCGTATGGGATCCCAGCGCATTCCAGGCAAGGACCTTAACTACTAAGCTATTGTGCCAGGCCCACGAGCTTTCTTTAATTAGACAAAAATCCCCTTTCACTACATGAAGAAAGCCTGAGCCTTCCGTGCAGGTCAGGAAGGGGAGGGGCACAGAAGAGCAGCTGGAAGGGGAGGGGTGGGGAGGGGCACAGAGGGCTGGGCACTGCCTTGCCCTCCGCTGCGTCACGTGGAGGCATCTTTCCTGAGGTGGACCCTCTGGTGCTGACACATGTTGGGGCTGTGCCGGAAGCTCTTCGCACACTCCGTGCACTCTAGGGCTTCTCTCTGTGTGGACCCTCGGGGCTGCACCAGGTTAGAGGTCCGAATGAACCCTTTACCACACTCTACACTCAAATGACTTCTCTCCAGTATGAGTCCAATAATGCCGGCTGAGAATGGAACCAGTGCTGGAGGCTTCCCCGCAGTCACCACACTTGTAGGGTTTCTCTCCAGTGTGGGTCGTCTGATGGTAGATAAGGGACGGGTAGTGCTTCACACACTCCCCGCACCTGCAGGGCTTCTCCCCAGTGTGGGTCCGCTGGAGCTTCATGAGGCTGGGCCTCTGGTTAACTGCCGCACCCCTTGCACCAGCAGTGGCCTCCCCACGTGCAGCTGAGGTGGGTGATGAATTCGCAGCTCTGCCTGAAGGCATGCCCGGACTCCTGCATTTGCAGGGCTTCCCTTCACTGTGCAGCCGCTGGTGCTTGACAAGGTTAGCACTGTACCAGAAGGCCTTCCCACAGGAGCTGCAGGGATGCAGCTTCCTTCCCCAGGGGACTTGCTGATCGCCTGTCATGGCCAGTTTGCACTGACCACAGCCGAGTCATGTGCAATGTTCAGCTTCTTTGATCTCTATATACGCTTGTGGTTACTAAGGTACAACCTCTGGTTAAAACTCCGTTCACAGACATCACTTTGGGGGCCTTAGGTTGGGGACATAGCTTCTGTGTGAGGTGAGCCCCTCTCCTGCTCCCTGGTCATTCTCCTTGCAGTCAGTGTGACTGGCCAGCAGCCTGTCTGCCCCAGCAGCCTGTCTGGGCCCCGCTGTCTTCCTGGCTCAGACCCTTGGCAGACAGGTCCCCTGAGCTGACCCAGCCCTCCTCCATTACAGGTTTCTCCTGGAGCCAATTCGCACACTGCCTTGGCCTCAGGTGTTGAAACAGCAAACAGAGCAGCTGCAGGTCACTGGCTGCTGACCACCAGAGAGCCTGACACAGTCATCCGCAGAAGAAGGCTCCTAGCCCTGGCCAAGCCACCCGCCTGCCCATCCTCACTGTGCCAGACTTCCCAGAACACAGAAACCAGAGCAAGGAAGGACCGCACAGACTCAGGAGACATCTGATACAGCCATGCCCAGAAACCCAGAGTGTTGCTAGCAGGGTAAAGCTGGGCACATGCTGGGCCTGGCTCCCCTCACGTGCCATCACCTGGAACTCAAGTCACACCCGTAAAATGTTAACATACAGGTCCGGCGTGGTGGCCTAGTGGCTGAAGTCCTCACCTTAAGTGTGCTGGGATCCCATACGGGCGCCGGTTCTAATCCCGGCAGTCCTGCTTCCCATCTAGCTCCCTGCTGGTGGCCTGGGAAAGCAGTTGAGGACGGCCCAAAGCCTTGGGATCCTGCACCCACATGGGAGACCTGGAGGAGGTTCCTGGCTCCTGGCTTCTCACTGGCACAGTACCAGCCATTGCGCTCACTTGGGGAGTGAATCATCAGGTGGAAGATCTTCCTGTCTCTCCTCTCTGTATATCTGACTTTGCAATAAAAAATCAAATAAATCTTTTTTTAAAAAGTTAACATATGAAACCTTCCCTGCCATGGTGAGCCATTTCCCTAAAGTGGGTACTGACAGCAACTATTGGGGTCCTGCCCACACATGGCCCCTCAGAGTCTACTGCCAGCAGCCACACTTACATGGGCCATGCCAGCCTCCACAGTGGCATACATTAAGTACCATCCACTGGATGAGCCACCAGGCACCCACCACAGTGATGCTCAGGCCTGTCCTGCCTCCAGCCACCATTCTCCCTGCTGCCTGGCCTGCCCGTGGCCAGGTGCTAAGCACCAGTGTCTGCCAGGACATGTCGCGGCACAAGAGATGCTTGAGCTGCGGCCTGGGAAGACGTGGTCTAAAGCTGACCAAGGGATACGGCAGACAGGCAGCACGCCCCGCCAGGAGCTCGGCTGTGAGTGGCAGACACAAGAGGATACCGACAGCAGTTCACGCTGAAGGCAAGCACGTGTCCCCAAAGAAACAACAAAGAACTGTACCACGTTTTCATGACAGAACACAGAAAACACAGACCCAGCAGGATCCATCCTCACGCTAACAACACATGGCGGAACATGGAAACAGACTCAGCGGGATCTACCCACACGCTAACAACGTTTACCAAAAGATGCCCTGTCAGGACTGTTGCTGCAGAACATCAGGTTAAGCCACTATCTGTGACAACTGCATCCGATGTGGGTGCCAGTAGATGCAAGATACCCGTGTGTGTCTTCCTCTTCCTTTCAAATAGTCCTTTTAAGCACACACACACACACACACACACACACACACACACACACAACAGCTAAGCTGCTTGTGAATGTACACTGCTGCAGAGGGCCCAGGCTCCAGACCAACCCCCTCCTCCCGGCTAACGCACACCCTGGCAGGAGGGCCTAGGCTCCAATCCGGCACCCCCCGCTAACGCATGCCCTGGAAGGTAGCAGGCGACGCTGAGGGGTTTGAACCCCCTGCCATTCACCTGGGAGACTCAGATTAAGTGTCGGTCTTCTGGCTTCAGTCCAGGCTGGACCTAGCTGCTGTAGACACCTGAGGAATGAACAAATGAATGGAGACATACCTGTCTGTTCATCTTTCAAATATGTGTGTGTGTGTGTGTGTGTGCGGGATCCCAAACAGTAAAGGTCCCGGGGCGCAGACAACATCACAATATAAACAGAAACTCCTAGAACAGTAAGAGACAAGCTAAGCTAACCACATGCTGCACACAGTCCTGAGCAGACACACACAAAAGGCCTTCTCTACTGAAACAACACAGTGGGCCCAGAGTGACGACTCAGTGGCTAAATCCTCTCCTTGGACAGATGGCCATATGGACGTTGGTTCCTGTCCCAGCTGCTCCACTTCCCGTCCAGCTCCCTGTTTGTCATGGGAAAGCAGTCGAGGATGGCCCAAAGCATTAGGACCCTGCACCCACGTGGGAGACCCAGAAGAAGCTCCTGGCTCCTGGCTTCGGATGGGCTCAGGCCTAGCCATTGGGATCATTTAGAGAGTGAACTGGTAGATGGAAGATCTCTCTATGTACCTCTCTTTCTGTAAATCTGCTTTTCAAACAAAAATAAATTAATAAAGAATTATTCAAGATTAACAAGGCAATGCTAAGAAGAAAGGCAGGCAGGATAGGCCCTATCTGTTAAAGACCTCTCAGGGCTGTGGTGATGACAAGTGAACGTGCAGGAAGAGGTGACCACAGACAAACCAGAGTCAGCAGCAAAGAAGGCCAGAAAAGCTACAGAGCTAAACGTCTGAACAGAACGCACGAGGCAGGACACGCCCCTCCCCCCAAAGTCTCTACAAGCCACCGAAGTTAAAAGGCATGCAGTAACACATCTTGCAGACACGTGCAACAAAGACATGCAGAATATACACAAACTCTTAAAAACAGACACTAAAAATAAAGAATATAAGTTATGTTCTAGGAGATCAGATAAAGGAATCAAGCATTTCAAAGAAACGTGAAGTACATGTAAGTAGGCCGTATTGAGAAGACAACACACGTGGAAGGCCAGGAAACGGGATGCCCACTGGTGGAGAACATGAGGAAACAGGAATAATTGTGAGGAACAGGAGAAGACACGGTAGTCTCTCAGGAAGTGTTGGCAGCACCTGGGGGAGCTGAACCATTGTGCCTGTCAGGAACGTGTTGTGAAAGCCAACGCTACCACAAGCCTCACTCTGCACAAGACAGAGGCCCTGGGTCCAACGGTGTGAGTCAGCGACACCAGCATGGCAGAGCTGAGCAGTGGCTCGAGTCCCTGCTGCCCGGCTCTGACCCACGTGTCTGAAGGCAAGAGCACAGTGCAGGAGCCCAGGGTTCCTGCCACGATGAGCGATGCAGCTGGAACCTCTACCTTCTGGCTCTGGCCTGGTCCAGCTTGGCCACTGCAATCATGTGCAGAGTGAACCAGCAAATGGACAGTCTCTCTCCCTCCCCTTCCGCCTTTCAAAGCTTTTTAAAAGCCGCAACATTCACAAGAGGACTACACAAGCTGAGAGGTGGAAAGGAATGAATGGGGACCATGCAACTGCTCAACTAGCAAATTCTCCACCTGGAAGCACCTCCATCCCATGTGGTGCTGATTAGGGTTCAAGTCCCAAGTGCTCCATTTCTATCCAATTCCTTGTGTCCTGAAGTTTCTGGGGCCACTTAGTGAATGAACCAGCAGACGTCTTTTTCAAAAATACAGGAAGAGTTGGAGCACAAAGTTACAGACCTAGGCATACCCTAGGGTTAGGGTTGATATTCACGGATAAGGTGTCAGGAGGTGTGCAGGGTTAAAAGTAAACTAGGCCCAAGCATGCTGCTTGGCGGGGTGGGGCTGAGCAAACTCACCACACACTTTATTGCTTGAAAAACGAAGATGTAAAATTAGAACTGGCAATCCCAGTTGCGGTCTTCTTTTGTGAAAAGTTGGCTTACATACTTTTTAAAAAAAGATTTTGAAGAAAGGCAGGTGTACAGAGAGGAGAGACAGAGGAAGATCTTCCGGCCAATAATTCACTCCCCAAGTGACCACAACAGCCGGAGCTCAACTAATCTGAAGCCAGGAGCAAGGAACTTCTTTCCTGCATGCGGGTGCAGGGTGCAGAGGCTCTGGGTCCCAGCCCACAGGAGGGAGGTGGATGGGAAGTGGAGCTGCAGGGATTAGAACCGGCACCCATACAGGAGCCCAGCACGTTCAAGGGGAGGACCTTACCCATTACATTATAGCCAGGACATTTTCTGAATTTTTACAACTGACTTACATTTTCTAAAGATTAATTTTTACTGTAAAGTGATATAGATTTTCTGTCCGATCAGACTCCCCAAATGGACAAAGCGGCTGCTGTGCTGACCTGAAGCCAGGAGCCACTCCCCCACCGGTCTCCCACACAAGTGCATGGTCCCAAGGCTCTGGGTCGTCCTCAGACTACCCTCCCAGGTCACAAGCAGGGAGCTGGATGGGAAGCGGGGCTGCTGGAATTAGAACTGGCGCATCCCAGGTGAGGACTTTGATCAGCTCCCTAAGCCCGCAGGGGGCGGAGAGGCCTCAGGCCAGGAGAAAGCCAGTCCAGTAAGGGGACTGCGCTGCCACTCATGCTCACATGGCCTAGTCAGGAGCAGACGCGGATATACCCCCCCCACCGGCCATGCACTCCAGGGACAGACAAGGAAACACACCCCACCCGGCCACTCTTCCATACTGTGAGGCTCCCCAGCCCTGGGTGGTCAAGGGGCTGACAGTCACACACCCCCAGCAGTGATGTGGGGAGCAGACACACAACCCAGCAGTGACTCCGGCGCAGCACTAACAGGAAGCACTTTACTCCCACTAGTTCTCTGACAATCTTTCACACTCTCGCAGTTTCTGTCACATTCCCAATTTCTCTCACACCCCAGCAGTGACTTGGGCACTGCACCGAGTCTCTCACACTGTAACCCTCAGTCACACACCCAGGAACGACTCGGGCGCAGCGCTGGCAGGAAGCACTTTATTCCCACTAGTTCTCCTTCTCCTGCACAGTCTTGGTTCCCCGGAGCCGCCCGGTGCGCCGGGCCGCGATGAGGCCCACCTTGCGGCCGGCCGGGGCGTCCCTGCGGATGGTAGACGGCTTCCCGATGTGCTGGTGGTTGCCGCCTCCGAAGGGGTGCTCCACGGGCTGCAAGCAGAGAGTCAGGGTGAGTGGGTCACCGGGCGAGGGCAGGGCTTTAGGGGAAGGGTGGGTACAGGGCCAGGTTCGGACCACAGGGTGAGCATGGGTTACAGGGTCAGGGCAGCTGAGGCCCCCCAGCCCACTCACGTTCATGGCCACTCCGCGCACACGCGGCCAGCAGTTTCGCTTCGCCTTGTATTTGTGGTAGGCTCTGCCAGCCTTGAGGATGGGCTTGTCGATGCGGCCGCCGCCGGCCACCACCCCTGCGGGAGGGCAGGGTGGACGCGGTCAGCGGGAGGGCCAGGTCCACCCGGAAGACTCATGCTGTCCGCCTCCCCGGAGAGCGCTCACGCTGTCCCTCATCCTGGAGAGGGCTCAGGCTGTCGCTGTCCCCCTACCCCGGCCCACACGCACCGACGACCGCCCTGTTGGCCGACGAGATGACCTTCTTGGAGCCCGAGGGCAGCTTCACCCGCGTCTTCTTGGTCTCGGGGTTGTGCGAGATGACCGTGGCGTAGTTGCCGGAAGCGCGGGCCAGCTTGCCACGGTCCCCGGGCTTCTCCTCCAGGCAGCACACGATGGTGCCCTCGGGCATGGTGCCCACCGGGAGCACGTTGCCGATGTTGAGCTGGGCTGCGGGCGGGCGGGCCGGTCAGCGGGCACCGGTCAGCGCAGCCCGGGAGCCCACTGCCCGCCCGCACACGCACCCTTCTTGCCACAATACACGAACTGGCCCGTGTGGATGCCCTCGGCGGCGATGAACAGCTCGGTGCGCTTCTTGAACCGGTACGGGTCTCGGAACACCACCTTGGCGAGGGGCGCACCGCGGCCCGGGTCGTGGATGATGTCCTGCGGGCGGTGTGGGGTGAGGGCCGCGTCGACGGCCCACCCTCTGCTGTCGCTGACCGCGCTGACCCCTGTCCACCCTCCATCCCCTCCCACCGTCCCTGCTGCTGTTCCCCCAGCTGCCCCATGCTCCCCTCTCTTCCCTTCCTGTCCCCCTGCCCTCCCTGACCGCTGCCCTGGCCGTCCCCCGCTGTCCCTCAGCCACCCTGCCCTCCCTGCCGTCCCCCCGGCCATCCCACCCTCCCTGCCGTCCCCTGCCCTCCGTCCCCACCTTCACGATGCCCTTGATGTAGCCGTGCCGCTCGGCGAAGTCCACGGCGCGCAGGCGGGCGGCGCCCTTGCGGTGCTTCACGTGCGCGCGGAACACGGAGCCCGCGCCCTTGCGCTGCCCGCGGATCACTCGGCCCATGGCGCTGCGTCTGCGGGAGGCTCGGGGTGAGCGCCCCGGGAGCGGCAGGGCGCGAGGGACGCGGGTGGGCGCCCCGGGAGGAGGGTGGGCGCGAGGGGCGATCCGGGAGGAGGGTGGGAGCGGACGGACGCGGATAGACGCGGATGGACGCGGATGGACGCGGATGGACGCGGATGGACGCAAGGGACGACAGCCGCCGCAAACAACCTACCTGCTCACAAGACGGGCAGAAAGAGGAAACTCTCCCCCGCCAGCCGCCTTATCTTCCGGGGCGGGGCCGAGGCCGCGGCGCCTTTCCGGCCGCGGTGCACGCTGGGAAGTGAAGTCCCTCGGGACCGCACGGCCCTCCCGGCCGCGAAGGGGTCTACGCAGGCGCACTGGGAAGTCCTGCGGCCGGCGCGGGGTGTGGGCAACTACCCGGCGTCACTGTGGGTGGGTCAGCGTGGACAGACAGGAGCTCGGTCCTGAGGAGGGAATCCCGAGGTCTTCCCATGCTACACCCCAACATCTCACCGCGGGTTCGGGTGGAGAGGACCCCACCTTCATCAGCATCGCAGCGTCCACCTCCGATCCGGGCACCTAGCGTGGACCTTGCCCCTAGGTTCCCTGTCGTGGCACCCCCATTCTGCCTAGGGCCTGCGGGAGGGGAAACAGCCAGGGACCCCGACCTCCAGGCTGGCTGAGAGGGTCCTGGGTCAGCAGAACAGGGCAGAGGGAGGGACGTGGGCCTGAGGAACGATCCCCGCTGGGCACAGCCCAAGAGGGGCCCTTGGTGGGCCCGGCACTCCTGGGCTGAGACGTGTCCGGCTGTAGCTGCTGCAGCCAGCACCCGGCCTGCTGGCCCTGGACTGCACACCAGGAGGCTCCTCCTGCCCGGTCCTGATGACAGCCTCGTGGAACAGTGGACTTGGCCCGGCCCCTTGCTGGCAGCCTCATGGGACAGTGGACTCAGCCAGGTACTCCGCAGTGGGCTGTGGGGTACCAGGAGACAGCTGACTTGCTGTGCCATGATGCCCTCCCCTCAAATAAATGAGAAAGCAGTGTCGCTTCAGAGACAAGACTGATCTGGCCTTCATGCCACCTGCGGGGTTGAGTGAGCCTCGGGAGGGGACCCCTCCTTGCTGCGCTCAGCTCGAGCTTTGCTGCTGACCTGAAGCCCTGGGTCTTCTGGGAACAGGCCACGTGCTTAGCACGTGGGACTGGCCCACAGCCAGGTTTGTGCTGCTTGACAGGTGGGACCCTTGGTGCCAGCAGCCTACATGGCGCAGGTCCAGCTCCCTCCAGCCTGGGCAAGCAGTGGAGGATGGGACACGTGCTTTGGCCGCCACCTGCGCCTGGGAGACCCCAGTGCAGCTCCTCCTGGCTCCTGGCTTCAGATGGACCCGGTTCTGGCCATTGCAGCCATTTGAGGAATGAACCACCAGTTTCTCTCTTTTTATAATTCTTTCAATAAAATAAATCATTTTCTTTTTCACACTTGGCGGGCTTCTCCTCACAGTGTGGTCATGGCTTGCTGGATGACCCAGCAGTCCTTGCATGGCGTGGGTCCCAGTCCCGCTTTTCCACCCCATTCAGGGGTCTGGGTCCGACCCCCTCTGGCGGTGCCTGGGAATCCCAGCTGTCCCCTCCCGCCCCCATGCCTTGCTGCCCTGGGCCAGATGTCAGCAGGCCCACACTGCCCATGTTCAGTAGACAGGAGAGCGGAGTGAATGCGAGGCCCAGGCGAGAGAACCAGGGCGAAGGCTGACAGCAGGGAGGGTCTCATGCTGCAGCCGGGGGCAGGGGGTACAGGGCGCTGGGGCAGCAGGGTCCACGGTGGGCCAGTGCCTTGGTGAGGGGAGCCGGCGCAGCGAGCCTGGGATGCCGAATCAACTCCAGCCCTGCAGAACTTGACGCACGGCCAGCGGCACTCCCAGCAGGCCAGGCGCTGAAGGACGCTGTCCCCCGGCTGATGGGGACAGGAGGGCCGGGCCTGTCGCCGCCGCGCTGCTCCTGCATCCCACACGGCGCGGGACCAGGGCGGACGGCACAGACCCGGACCCGGACTCGAACCCTCACCCTGACAGGAGAGTTCCACTGCCGGCACCCTGGAAGCCCCGCCCCTTCCCAGGCCCCTGTCTTTTATTGAAAGACAGAATTATAAAAAGAGAGAAACTGGTGGTTCATTCCTCGTCTCCTCCTGCGAGCCGAGCACCGCCCCCACACAGACCCCGCCCCTCCGATGGGCCGAGCCCCGCCCTCCTGTCATCAGCCACGCCTCTTGATCGGAATCCCGGAGGCGGAACCGGAAGCCGCCGAGCCGTGCGGGCCTCCGAGCGGCCCAGAAGGGCCGGAAGTCGGCGGGGCGCGGCGTGTGCGAGGCTCGGCGTGTGCGAGGCTCGTTCCCGGCGGCGCGGAGTGTCTGAGGGCCGCGGCCGCTGCTCTGGCCGGGTGAGTGGACGCCGCGCCCTCCGCCCTGCTGAGGCGGCCGTGCAGAGCCGGAGGAGCGAGGTGCGCCCAGTGCAGCCTTCAGCGCTAGGCTCGTGCCGCGTTCCGTGCTGGAGACCTCGGGCTTCCACACGCAGCGCGCCCGCCTCCCGGGAGCACCTGGGGGACAGGGAACTGTGACCCGAGGCCGCTCGTGTCCCTCCTCTGGCCTCTGGTCACCCTGTCGTCTGAGCCCATCTGCAGCGCCTCACATGCTGGCCTAGTTCCCGAGAAAGTGACCTAAGTCAAGCTCGATGCACTTGTCTTTGTGCATGACTGTCAGCACATCCCCCCTCCAGGTGCACCTGCGTGTGTGTCAGCATGTTCCTTCTCCAGGTGCACCTGCGTGTGTGTCACAGCATGTTCCCCCTCCAGGTGCACCTGCGTGTGTGTCAGCATGTTCCCTCTCCAGGTGCACCTGCGTGTGTGTCAGCATGTTCCCCCTCCAGGTGCACCTGCGTGTGTGTCAGCGTGTTCCCCCTCCAGGTGCACCTGCGTGTGTGTCAGCGTGTTCCCCCTCCAGGTGCACCTGCGTGTGTGTCAGCGTGTTCCCCCTCCAGGTGCACCTGCGTGTGTGTCACAGCATGTTCCCCCTCCAGGTGCACCTGCGCGTGTGTCACAGCATGTTCCCCCTCCAGGTGCACCTGTGCATGTGTCAGCGTGTTCCCCCTCCAGGTGCACCAGCGCGTGTGTCAGCGTGTTCCCCCTCCAGGTGCACCTGCGCGTGTGTCAGCGTGTTCCCCCTCCAGGTGCACCTGCGCGTGTGTCAGCGTGTTCCCCCTCCAGGTGCACCTGCGTGTGTGTCAGCGTGTTCCCCCTCCAGGTGCACCTGCGTGTGTGTCAGCGTGTTCCCCCTCCAGGTGCACCTGCGTGTGTGTCAGCACGTTTCCCCTCCAGGTGCACCTGCGTGTGTGTCAGCGTGTTCCCCCTCCAGGTGCACCTGCGTGTGTGTCAGCGTGTTCCCCCTCCAGGTGCACCTGCGTGTGTGTCAGCGTGTTCCCCCTCCAGGTGCACCTGCGTGTGTGTCAGCGTGTTCCCCCTCCAGGTGCACCAGCGTGTGTGTCAGCGTGTTCCCCCTCCAGGTGCACCTGCGTGTGTGTCAGCGTGTTCCCCCTCCAGGTGCACCAGCGCATGTGTCAGCACATTCCCCCTCCAGGTGCACCTGCGTGTCATTGCCGTCCCTCCAGGTGCACCTGCTTGTGTCAACACCTCTCCCTCCAAGTGCACCTGAGTGTGTGTGTCAGCGCCTCCCCCTCCAGGTGCACCTGCGTGTGTCACAGCACCTTCCCCCACTAGGAGTGAAGGCAGGGTGTGGCCTCTGTTGTTGCACCCTTGTTGCCAAGGGGCGGGCCTGGCACAGCCACTCCATGGTGATGGAGTGAATGGTGCTTCCATCACGGGGGGGTCAGGTTATTCCACGGGGTAGTGGCTGCTTGGCACACTCTCCTGTCCGGCTCAGAACCCCTGTCATTGTACCACGGAAGGAGCCTGAAAGTCAGGACCTCGGCACCCCAGCCTCTGACCCTCTCCTCCTCTTCCACAGGTTGTGCAGGACATGTGGATATCCACCCACCCCACTCATGGTAGGGATGCTGACTCCACATGGCCCTTGCCAGGCTCAGCCCCGCACCCTTTGCTTCTTTTCCTGGGTGGAAGACAGACCACACAGACCAGAATCACCTGGGGCGTTAAGGGGAGGGTGTAATGCTACCATAGCCGGGGCCCCTTTCTCCCAGACAGTAGCTGCCTCAGGATTTTACAGCCTGAAGAACCTGTTGCTGTCTTTGTACATGCTTAGAGCCTGCCTGCCCTGAGGTGGTGCCCAAGGGTGGCTAGCACCCAGGGACCCTGAAGTAGTGCCAAGGGGGCCTGCCCTCAGGGATCCCACGGCATGGGTTGTGTCATTGCAGGAGGCGGTGACGTTTGGCGACGTGGCCGTGCACTTCTCCCGTGAGGAGTGGCAGTGTCTAGACCCTGGCCAGAGGGCCCTGTACAGGGAGGTGATGCTGGAGAACCACAACAGTGTGGCTGGACTAGGTGAGGCTTCCCCTTGGACTTGCCCGGACAGGCCCCTGACAGCGGTTGGGGGTGTGGAAGCTGAGTGGGCCTTGGGCCTGTGACGGCAGGCAGGTTCCAGACTTTGTATGTCAGCACTGAGCTCCAGGGGTAGGCAGAATTCCAGAGCTAATAAAACCTTTTTTTCATTTTTAAATCTCGAGGCTATTGTGAATAGAATCCAAACATGAAATGATTGCCAACTGGAGGAGCAAGGAGTGACCGCGAAGGCCTCTGAGGGCTGCCCAGATGCTGTCAGGCTGTTCCCTTGCCCTGCTTGTCCTGCCTCAGTGGGCTCCCATTCTGCCTCTACAGACGTCACCGCTGCAGTCTCCTGAGAAGTGCTCTGTGGGGTTCAGCCTTGGGAGGGAGTGCATGTGTGACACTCATGGGCTGCATCCCTGCCACTGCTTCTTCAACAGCTGCAGCATTTCCCATAGTTCTGCTCCTATAGCAGCTCCTTGCTTCAGTGCCAGCTTTTAGGACATGATTGAGACAAAGAACAAATGTAGAATGTATCGTGGGAGGAAGCTAATGGCAGCTGCAGAATAAAGACCTGAGTAAGTCGGGCTGAGTCCACGTGTGTGCAGGCCATGTTAGCTCATGTAACCTTGTACACGTGTGCAGGCCATTTTAGCTCATGTAACCTTGTACATGTGTGTGCAGGCCATGGCAGCTCATGTAACCTTGTACACGTGTGTGCAGGCCATGTTAGCTCATGTAACCTTGTACACGTGTGTTCAGGCCATGTTAGCTCATGTAACCTTGTACACGTGTGTGCAGGCCATGTTAGCTCATGTAACCTTGTACACGTGTGTTCAGGCCATGTTAGCTCATGTAACCTTGTACACGTGTGTGCAGGCCATTTTAGCTCATGTAACCTTGTACATGTGTGTGCAGGCCATGTTAGCTCATGTAACCTTGTACACGTGTGTTCAGGCCATGTTAGCTCATGTAACCTTGTACACGTGTGTGCAGGCCATTTTAGCTCATGTAACCTTGTACACGTGTGTTCAGGCCATGTTAGCTCATGTAACCTTGTACACGTGTGTGCAGGCCATGTTAGCTCATGTAACCTTGTACACGTGTGTTCAGGCCATGGCAGCTCATGTAACCTTGTACACGTGTGCAGGCCATGTTAGCTCATGTAACCTTGTACATGTGTGTTCAGGCCATGGCAGCTCATGTAACCTTGTACATGTGTGTGCAGGCCATGTTAGCTCATGTATCCTTGTACACATGTGTGCAGGCCATGGCAGCTCATGTAACCTTGTGCATGTGTGTTCAGGCCATGGCAGCTCATGTAACCAGGCACATGTGTTTTCAGGTCGTGTAGCTCTCATAACCAGAGAGGTAGTTGGGACTGCCTTGGCTGAGTTCATTTGTGCAATAGTGGAGTGTGTCTGCACACAGGCCATGGTATTTGCTAATGACACAAGCTCATGATGTGTCCGTGTCCGGGTTAGATGGGGAAGTGTGTCAGGACATGTGTGGCTGGGGTCCTCCAGATGTGGTCATGATGTGTAGGGATTTGTAAATAGCTCTCCCTGTGCTCTGGTCTAATTTTAACAATACTGAGATGTGTAAGTTTTGCCTTTTGAGTTGAGCATTTGAACTTACATTTGAAATTTCATCCTTGCCCACTGCTCATTGATACAGTTGCCTTGCCTCGCAGCCAGTCCTCTGGATCAGCTCCACTGGGTACCCCTGAAGTCCCAGTGGGACTCTGGCACTGAATTTGTGGTTATGTGGAGGGTGGGTCTTTTATAGTATTATTTTTTAAGATTTATTTATTGTATTACAAAGTCAGATATACCGAGAGGAGGAGAGACAGAGAGGAAAATCCTCTGTCCGATGATTCACTCCCCAAGTGAGCCACAACGGCCGGTGCTGTGCCGATCCGATGCCGGGAACCAGGAACCTCTTCCGGGTCTCCCATGCGGGTGCAGGGTCCCAAAGCATTGGGCCGTCCTCGACTGCTTTCCCAGGCCACAAGCAGGGAGCTGGATGGGAAGTGGAGCTGCCAGGATTAGAACCGGTGCCCATATGGGATGCCGGGGTGTTCAAGGCAAGGACTTTAGCCGCTAGGCCACGCCGCCAGGCCCGGAGGGTGGGTCTTGATCCGCCCCTTGAAGCAGTGATCTCTCGTACAGATGTGCGCTCTGGCTCTTGTTGGTAGAGGGTTAGCTGGTTGCTGTCACTGTACAGCATTGCTGTCGGCTTCCGAGGGCTGGTGGAGCCCACCTTGGCCAGCGTGATGGTCAGCTGGGTCTCTTCACTGGCTGTGTCCACATCAGGAGGTTTAGTGACTGAGAGCTTGATGCCTCCCAGCCACCTTGGCCATGGCCAGCATGATGGTCAGCAGGGCCTCTGAGGCTTATTGCACTCTTGATTTATTTTCATAAGTTGGGGGTGTGTGTGTGTGTGAGAGAGGGAGAGAGAGAGAGAGAGAGAGAGAGAGAGAGAGAGAGAGAGAGAGAGAGAGAGAGAGAGAGAGAGAGATGGAGGAGAGGAGAAAGTGAGAGAGGGAGAGGTCTTCCATCCTCTGGTTCACTCCCCAATGACCACAGTGGTCAGGACTGGGCCAGGCTGGAGCTAGGAGCCAGGAGCCTTTCCTGGTCTCCTACATGAGTGCCTCCCTAGCCTGTGGGCCGTCTTTCACCACGCCTGCAGATGCGTTACTAGACACTGGATCGAGCGTGGCACAGCTGTACCAGTCCTATGGGGAACAGATCCAGAGAAGTATGGGAGGTCCTTACCTATCAAGACAATCACACAGTTCTTAAAATTGGGATAGTAAAATTACATTTGATGGGTTTTTTTCCTATTCCCAGAATGAAACCTGCCTCAACCATGGTATTTACAAGTAAATTTTGGACTCAGCTGGCCAGTATTTCATTTTGGATTTTTATATCCCTATTCATTAACAAAAATGACTTAGACTTTTTTTTAATTTTCTTTGTATAATTTTGACATTTTGGCAAGTGGCATTTGGCCTGCAGGGTTCATGAAGCAAGCTGGACAGCTTCTGCTGTCTCTCTCTAATTCTGGAGGAATTTAGGAGACAAGGTCACTGTGCTAACCTTGATTGGTTTTTGCCACAAATCATACAACATTTATTATTTTTTTTTTGAGTTTCATGCATACACTGTTTCCCACCTAAACAATGTAAGATACACAAAATAAACATCACAATGTAAAATGGAATAGCCCATGATACCCCCTACAAAGAAACATCTTCCTCAACTAGAGACGCAGCAGACTGTGAGTCTCCAGGACAGAGCCCGAGACGGTCCTTCAACTTTTTTTTTTTTTTGTATTTCATTTTTTTAAATTAATTACATTGGGCCCGGCGGCGTGGCCTAGCGGCTAGAAGTCCTCACCTTGAAAGCCCCGGGATCCCACATGGGTGCCGGTTCTAATCCCGGCAGCTCCACTTCCCATCCAGCTCCCTGCTTGTGGCCTGGGAAAGCAGTTGAGGACGGCCCAATGCATTGGGACCCTGCACCCGCGTGGGAGACCCGGAAGAAGTTCCAGGTTCCCGGCATCGGATCGGCGCGCACCGGCCCGTTGTGGCTCACTTGGGGAGTGAATCATCGGATAGAAGATCTTCCTCTCTGTCTCTCCTCCTCTGTGTATATCTGACTTTGTAATAAACTGAATAAATCTTTTAAAAAAAAATTAATTACATTGCATTATGTGATACATTTTTTATGCACTGGGATTCCCCCGCCCCTCCCCACACCCTCCCCCCATGGTGGATTGCTCCACCTTGTTGCATTTCCATAGTTCAAATTCAGTTGACATTCTTTCATTGGAGGTATTTACCAAGCATAAAGTCCAGCATCTTATTGTCCTGGTAAGTTCAATGGTTTCTTGGTGAGACCATCTCTGGTCTGAAGGTAGAGCCGGCAGAGTATCATCCCAATCAATTAAAAGCCCCAACATAATATTTCCAACCATTTACAACATTGTGGCATTAATTGACATGGTACTGATTAACCAATATGTTAATAGGAAAATGCAGGTTCTCAACCACAACCTGTGACTTCTTCATAGACATTTCAATTTTGGTTTATATTCAACCGTGTTCTATACACCTTAAAATGGCTTAGATTGCTATTCAGCTGTCTCATGCCTATTTTAATTTTAGGCTTTAGCAGTTTATAGCATTGAAGCATGTTTTTGCTGAACCTGGCTGTTTTTCAGGTGGTCTAACTCTATAATTCTAACAGGATATATGTCAACAGTTTAGGTGAGCATGTTTAGGAGGGGTGTGCAGAGAAATCTTCCATACCCCAGTGAGGAGTAATTAATCTTTGTGTCCCACCCAGTGAGTTATAAGTGCATCCCCGCTGACCGTATCCTGTCTGTTTCTAAGCTTTCCTTGTTCTCTGTCTATCTATTCTAGTTTTGTTTGTTTGTTTGTTATGAGGGGTTTCTGGAGCGATCCTGATGGTCATTGCCAGAGAGGGTGGGGACCCAAAATTGGAAGCAGACAAGGACCAGAGAAAGCTCCTCTCCCTAGTCCTGAAGGAAGTTTATTGTTCTTCGGTTTCTGCGGACCGCTCAGGGATCCTGGCTGTTGCTCCAATGACCTTGGATCCTGCAAGGCAGGACTTGGGCTTCTTCCATCCCATGTGGTAGCTCCAATTGGGGGTGGGTGACCTCAGAGTTCTTGGTCTCCAAAGGCACTGCATTTCCCCGTGGTCTCCTTGGCAGTAGGGATGTAGTCCTCGGTGCTCATACTGATAGTCCTTGGTGAGGATCTAGGAGTCTTCAGGCTTGGGATAAAAGCCTCCTCCTGTCCGCCTGCTCCACTCTGGGGACCCCTCCCTGCTCTATGCGCTTGACCTCCTGTTAAGAGGTTGTTAGGATTACTCCTGATTCCCCCATTTCATACAACATTTTTTTAAAGATTTATTTATTTTTATTGGAAACTTAGATATAGGGGGGGTGCAATCCTCCATCCTGATTCATTCCCCAGGTGGCCACAACAGCTAGAGCTGAGCCAATCTGAAGCCAGGAATCAGGAGCCTCTTCCAGGTCTCCCACATGAGTGCAGGGTCCCAAGGCTTTGGGCCATCCTCAACTGCTTTCCAGGCCACAAGCAGGGAGCAGGATGGGAAGTGGGATGCCAGTATTAGAACCAGCACACACATGGGATCCCAGTCCGTGCAAAACAAGGACTTTAGCTGCCAGGCTGCCACGCCAGGCCCCATACTATTCTTTTTTGTACAAACTGGTTAATCCTTTGCTAAGGATTTTGCTAAGTCCAACTTTGCTAAATTTTTTTTGTAGTGGAGGAGGTTGGTATTGTTATTATATGTCTGTTTTGCTGAATCCTCACCATTTATTATCTTGTTCCTTTTATTTGGGTTCTATTGTTTTGTTAACAACTTTTGAGAAGAATAGTTAACCTTGTTCATGTTGTATGGCTGTTTCTAGTAAATCTATTGTCAAATAGAAGGTGTTACCTTCACATATTACTTCTGTTGCATTCTATGGAGTTTGCCCCATAATAAACACAATTGCCCCGTAGTCCTTATTCCTGTTCTGAGATGCCTTTGTGTAATTCACTCCCTCCCTCCCTCCCTTCCTTCCTTCTAAGATTTCTTTGTTTCTATTTGAAAGCCAGATTTACAGAGATCTGAGCACTGGTTCATCCCCCACGTGCCTGCAGTGGCTGGAGCTGGGTGGTCCAGAGCCAGGATCCTTTCCGGGTCTCCCACATGGGTGCAAGGAAAGCGCATGAGCTACCCTCTGCTCTCCCAGAACATAAACGGGCTGGATGGGAAGTGGAGCAGCCGGGAATCAAACCGGCACACATGGGGAAGATTAGACGACCACCCTGAAGCACTGACCCTGTGTGGTCAGTTTCACACCAGGTGTATTTGGGTCCTGTGCTGGTGGTCTTTGCACTTCCGTGACCCCATCGCAGCTGGGCACAGATGTTTCTCTGCCCCCGTGTGCTGTGCTATTGGGTGGTCCTGCCTGCATCCAGGGGCTTGAGCGTGGAGGCTGCAGACCCGTGGGAGCCTCCCCAGAGCCTGGCCGACATTCCTGACAGGCAGTGAAGGTAGATGGCCAGGTAGGCATGCACAGTCCTCCCACTTTGCACACGTTGAGGAAGGGGTTCTGTGCACAGGGATTGCAGACTGGAAGGTCACTGACTCAGAGTCGTCTTTGCCCATTTCTGTTTTTTCTTATTTTTTTTCACCACCCCTACCTCTTGAATGTCTCTGAGTGAAGTGTTGGAGTGTAGCTGGCCTGTTTATGCAGAAATGTATTGATTGGAACCCCTGGAGATTGTGGGAGTCCAGACAGATTGCACAGAAGGGCTGCAGTGTGCCGGGAGCGTCCTGTCTGCCCACTGCCTGTGCAGAGTCTGCCTGTGCCCAGCCCTCCAGCCCCTGCCCCTGGAGGCCAAGGGGCTGAGGCCTGCCCCATCTCCGAGCTGTGCTCCTAGTGTCTCTCTCTGCCGCACACAGCAGGATTCCTGGTCTTCAAGCCTGAGCTGATCTCCCGACTAGAACGGGGACAGGAGCCATGGGTGCTTGACCTGCAGGAAGAGGAGAGGACAGAGGCATCAAGGAGCCCCAGGACAGGTGAGCTGTGGGCCCTTGGCTGAGGAGGAGGCTGGGCATGTCCCCAGGGCCAAGCCGGGTGCTACCTGTGCTGCCTGCAGACAGGAGGTGCCACGGCGCTGTGGGGATGGGCCGCCTGAGGAGAGACCAACGGCAGTAAAGCATGCACATGTCACTCTATATCTTCTGTTTCTGGTGAGACTGATGCTTTCTTAAACAAATCAACAAATCTGAAGATGCAGATGAAGCGTTGAACTTGGCTCTCAGCAGGTAGACGTGTCCCCTGCCTGTCAGGGGATTCTGGCGTCGCCACAAGCCAGGTGGCTGGGGCAGGAGACACCCGCAGTCTCCTGGCCGTGGAGCAGAGGCTGCAGTCAGGGTGCAGGGAGGGGCTCTACATGAAGGCTCTTGGAAGGGACCCTTTCATGCCTCTTAAACTGTCTTGTGTTTTCCAGAAATCATCAGACTGACGTAGGGTGCTATCACTACCCGTGTTCATAGCAGCTCTCTTCTATTAGTGTAAAACTAGGAGTCAGCCTGTGGCCTTGTCAACTGGGGCCTAAGCAAAGCTAATTCGGAAGAAGTTTGATGTTAACATGTGAAGAATTAGGGTTAGGGTGACAGTTACTATACAGTGTAGTTAGGGTGGGTGTTCACTCACTGTAGTGTGTAGTTAGGGTGGGTGTTCACTCACTGTAGTGTGTAGTTAGGGTGGGTGTTCACTCACTGTAGTGTGTAGTTAGGGTGGGTGTTCACTCACTGTAGTGTGTAGTTAGGGTGTGTGTTCACTCACTGTAGTGTGTGTAGTTAGGGTGGGTGTTCACTCACTGTAGTGTGTGTAGTTAGGGTGGGTGTTCACTCACTGTAGTGTGTAGTTAGGGTGTATGTTCACTCACTGTAGTGTGTGTAGTTAGGGTGGGTGTTCACTCACTGTAGTGTGTGTAGTTAGGGTGGGTGTTCACTCACTGTAGTGTGTAGTTAGGGTGGGTGTTCACTCACTGTAGTGTGTGTAGTTAGGGTGGGTGTTCACTCACTGTAGTGTGTGTAGTTAGGGTGGGTGTTCACTCACTGTAGTGTGTAATTAGGGTGGGTGTTCACTCACTGTAGTGTGTAATTAGGGTGGGTGTTCACTCACTGTAGTGTGTAATTAGGGTGGGTGCTCACTCACTGTAGTATGTGTAGTTAGGGTGTATGTTCATTCACTGTAGTGTGTAGTTAGGGTGTATGTTCATTCACTGTAGTGTGTAGTTAGGGTGGGTGTTCACTCACTGTAGTGTGTAGTTAGGGTGGGTGTTCACTCACTGTAGTGTGTAGTTAGGGTGGGTGTTCACTCACTGTAGTGTGTAGTTAGGGTGGGTGTTCACTCACTGTCGTGTGTAATTAGGGTGGGTGTTCACTCACTGTAGTGTGTAATTAGGGTGGGTGTTCACTCACTGTAGTATGTGTAGTTAGGGTGGGTGCTCACTCACTGTAGTGTGTAGTTAGGGTGGGTGCTCACTCACTGTAGTGTGTAGTTAGGGTGGGTGCTCACTCACTGTAGTGTGTGTAGGGTTAGAGTGGGTGATCATTCAGTCCTAACAGCCCCTGCTTGTCCAATGTCGGCCCATGTGGTCTGTTTCCTTCTCAGCTGCTGTTGGCTGCGTACCCCGTGTGGAGCACAGGAGTTCGTGTATCTGGTAGCAGGAATGAAGGTTGCCCCCTTCCACCTGTGTCCTCACGGCACTATGGCAGTGTTGGTGGAACCTGCAGGATTGCTACTTCCTGGGACACACATCTCGTGCCACGCGCAGGTGCCTAGCAGGACCTTTCCAGTGCACGTGCGTTGTTCTTTAGAACAACCGGTGCTTTAGAAAGGAAACAGGTTGTTGGGCTCAGACATGTAAATCCAAGGTTACTGGCCCCACTTGCTTGGCCTCTGATAAAGACCACACAGTGGGTGGTGTCACGGTGGTGACGTGCTTCAGGCAGAAGCCAGAGACACCCCAGGGTGGCACAAGGCCTGCCTACCCTTCCTGAGCAGCCCCAGCGACCTAAGGTCTTCCTCAGGTGGCTCCCACTCTTGCATGAGTTTGGGGGAACAGTTTGTTTAAAATATCATGCGGACCTACTGTGTGTGTTGTGGTGTCAGGAGGGTGGTCAGGAGCGCTTGGCATACCCTCAGCCTCCATGGATCCACCCCACTTTACCTTCCCTACGTGGCTTTCCAGTTTGCATTCTTCCTCACCCTTGTGTGGGAAGAAAGCTGCTGCGGGCTGGATCGGGGGTGTCAGTTAAAATGCAGCCCCGTGGACGCAGTGCAGTAGCCTAGCAGCTAAAGTCCTTGCTTGTGGGTGCCGGTTTGTAGCTGCATTTCCCTTCCAGCTTCCTGGGAAAGCAGTAGAGAACGGTCCAAAGATTTGGGACCCTATACCCGTGTGATAGACCAGGAAGAAGCTCCTGGCTCCTAGCTTCAGATCAGCTCAGCTCTGGCCGTTGTGGCTGCTTGGGGAGGGAAGCAATGGATGGAAGATCTTTCTGTCTCTCCTTCTCTCTAGAAATCTGATTTTTTGATAAAGTAAATAAATCTTTATAAATAAATAAATAGGGCCTGGTGCAATAGCCTAGTGGCTAAAGTATCCCACCTTGAATGGCTGGAATCCCATATGGGCACCAATTCTAATCCTAGCGGCCCCACTTCCCATCCAGCTCCCTGCTTTGGGCCTGGAAAAGCAATAGATGACAGCCCAAAGCCTTGGGATCCTGCACCCGCGTGGGAGACCTGGAAGAGCTCCAGGTTCCTAGCTTTGGATCGGCTCAGCTCTGAACGTTGCGGTCACTTGGGGAGTGAATCAGCAGACAGAAGATCTTCCTCTCTGTGTCTCCTCCTCTCTGTATACCTGCCTTTCTAATAAAAATAATCTTTAAAAATAAAAAATGCCAGGAGCCAGGCTAAGTCAGAGCCAGGAGCTGGGTCAGGGTGGAGTCGGGAGCCCGGAGCTTTCTGGCGCCTTCTGCAGCACTTGGGACGCTGTCTGCTGCTTTCCCAGGCACGTTAGCAGGAAGCTGGACTGAACATGGAGCAGCCAGGAGTCACACCAGTGCCCATATGGCTTGTCCGGACACCGTATTGCTGGCCCCTTGTTCAAAGTTAGACTGAGGTCTTCCCTCTGCTGATTCATTCTCCGAAAAGGCTGTGACAGCTGACGCTGGGCCAGCAGAATCTGGGAGCCTAGAACTACATCTGGGTGTTAGGTTGCTTTTCACACACCAGTGATAGGGAGCTGGAGTTGGGAACACAGTCACAGCTGGGTGCTTTGGGACAGTCTCCTTGCCTGCTCGGTGTGTTCTGAACCACACTGTTCCATGGACGATATCCAACTCAGCTGTGTGCTGTCTGGCTCTCTTAGGGGTCTGCCTCAGAGGCAGGGGCAGCAGGGAGCAGGGCATGCTGCGTGGCTCTGTGTCCTGCTTCCTCGAGAGGCTGATCAAGCCCTGTTGGCAGCAGGTGCACTGTGGTCATGAGTGTGTGGGCAAGGACCAGGCCTAGGGACTTAGCGTCTCTGTCTGACTTGGCGCATCCCTGTGGCACATTGGGTGGAAAGACCCTCACTAGGGCAGCCCTGAACTGCCGCCTTCCTCTCATGGCCAAGCTGCAGCCCCTGACTCCAGTGTGCAGGGTTAGGGCGGGGGTACTCAGTCACTGTAGCAGGTGTAGGGTTGGGGGGGGGCATGGAAGAAGGGTAATGGAGGAACGATTCTCATTTGTCCACCCAGGAGGCTGCTTCCTGCTGCTCTGTTGGTCACTAGCATTGAGCATGACAGCAAAGCTGGAGCTCGGGCTGTGGGATGGAATCCAGTCAGGTGTGCATGACTGTGGTCCAAACAGGGTTAGCGAGGGGAGTCTGTTCTTGGTGTCTGAAAGCAGAAGAGAGGCTGGGATTGTCTAGAGATTCCAAAAGAAAGCAAAGGTCAGACCTGGGGAGTGAGGGGACTAATCAGGAAATGTGGGTCAGTGGGTGCAGAGACTTAAGTTAGGGAACCAGCAGGGTCTGTGTTGGTAGGAGGGGCTCAGAAACTGGAGGAGGCAGCCAGAAGTCGAAGGTCCTGCTCAGGAAACAACTGGGACTGGCCTGGGCACGTAGCTTCTTCTGTGCTGCCCCATAAGGCCCTTGTCATCTCTGCCCTCACTCACTCTGCCGTTACTCAACTCCTGCCCTTACTCACCGTTCCCTCATTCACTCAGCCCTCGCTTGTTCTGGCCAGCAGAGCCAGTAACTTGGACATGGTGAAGGTCTGGGCATGAAGCACCAGAGGGAGACCAGAGATGGTGGAAGTCTCTCTGATGCCTGGCTTTATTACTCCTTATATACTCTTTCCCTCCAGGCCCTTTAACAGAACCATAGGATGCTAATGAGTCTGATTAGACCAGGTGCTTTTAGCTGCAGGCCCAATTCCTGAGTGCTCAGCTTAACGAATGCTAAGTCCACAACACTCGCTCACTCAGCCCTTACTCAACTTCTGCCCTCACTCACTGCCCTCACTCACTCTGCCTTTTCTCACTCTACCCTCACAGCTCTTCTGCCCTCACTCACTCTGCCCTTACTCAACTTCTGCCCTCACTCACTGTGCCTTTTCTCACGCTACCCTCACTCATACTCTTTCTGCCCCCACTCATTCCTGCCCCTGCTCTCATTCACTCCTGCCCTCACTCCTGCCTCGGCTCACACCCGTGTCCTGGCCTCTCATCCTGGGCTTGCTTAGTAAATGTCCCACCCTCTACTGCTCTGGTCTGTTTTGCCTCCCCAGGCCCTGGACGATGGAGCTCTCTGTGGCTCTCGGCACCCTGCCTAGTCCACAGCATGTGCTTCAGTGTTGTCTAATGAATGTGTGAACCCAGCTTTCCAGGCTCTGCGAAGTGTCACAGGCGTCCCACGTGGGCTGTCGTGGTGCTCACTGCAGTCTGTCTTGGGCTGTTACTCTCTGAGCTTAGGACCTGAGGAACAGTAGAATTTTCTGTTCCTTTCAGATTCTGTGAGCAGGACTGACTACGGAGAGGCCATTGGGGACCCAGTCTCTCTCAAACCAGAAGCCCACACAACGATGGTCACAGCACAACCACAGGGTTTTCCTCGAGGTCTTGGTTGTAAAGACACTGAGGTCTGGTCAGAGAGCCATCCATGCAGCTTTGGGCTGGGAGTGAGGATCCCACTCATCCAGAAAAGCTGTTTGAGCAAGGGGTCTGAAGCTCCCAAGCCCCTCAGCACAGACGCCGCCCAGCGGGGCCAGCCTGGCTGCAGTGAGAGCACAGAGGCAGAGAGCCCTTGGCAGAGCTGTGACGCCTGTGGCAGAGGATTCCGGTGCACTGTGGCTGCTGCTCTGCCCTGGGCCGTGCAGCTTCACAGGAGGCCTGGCAGATGCCAGGAGTGCCGGAAGGCCTGCCTGCTGGGCACACTTCGCAGTGACGGCCACAGTGAGAAGCCGTATGCATGTGAGGAGTGTGGCAAAGGCTTCAGGCTGTGCTCACAGCTTACTCAGCATCAGCGAATCCACACTGGAGAGAAGCCGTTTAAGTGCATCGAGTGTGGAAAAGCATTCCGGCTGAGCTCAAAACTTATTCAGCATCAAAGAATTCATACAGGCGAGAAGCCCTATAGGTGTGAGGAATGTGGAAAAGCCTTTGGTCAGAGCTCAAGCCTCATCCACCACCAGAGAACCCACACGGGAGAGAGGCCCTTCCAGTGCAAGGAGTGCGGGAAGGCCTTCAGTCAGCAGTCACAGCTGGTCAGACACCAGAGGACCCACACAGGAGAGAGGCCCTTCCAGTGCAAGGAGTGTGGGAAGGCCTTCAGCCAGAGCTCTACTCTGGTTCAACATCAGAGGATGCATGCTGGGGAGAAATCTCAAATCTCAAGAACCTCTGATGGACCAAGCTCAGGCCCACCCCTGAGAATTCCCTCTGTGGAGAAGCCGTTTAAATGTGGCGAGTGTGGGAAAGCTTTCAGATGGGTCTCTCGGCTCAGTCAGCACCAGTTGGTCCACACTGGAGAGAAACCTTACAAATGCAACAAGTGTACAAAGGCGTTTGGCTGTAGCTCTCGGCTCATTCGCCACCAGAGAACTCACACTGGAGAGAAGCCGTTTAAGTGTGATGATTGTGGAAAAGGCTTTGTCCAGGGCTCACACCTTATTCAGCATCAGCGAATCCACACTGGGGAGAAGCCATACGTGTGTAATGACTGTGGAAAAGCTTTCAGTCAGAGCTCCAGCCTCATTTACCATCAGAGAATCCATAAGGGAGAGAAGCCCTATGAATGCCTGCAGTGTGGGAAAGCCTTCAGCATGAGCACACAGCTCACCATACACCAGAGGGTCCACACTGGGGAGAGACCCTACAAATGCAGCGAGTGTGGAAAAGCCTTCAGTCAGAACTCGACCCTGTTCCAACACCAGATCATTCATGCAGGAGTGAAGCCCTACGAATGCAGTGAGTGTGGGAAGGCCTTCAGCAGGAGCTCTTACCTCATTGAGCACCAGAGAATCCATATGCGAGCCCAGTGGTCCTGTGAGTACGGGAGCACCCTGGAGGGGTCCACCTTCATGAGCCGCAAAAAAGTCAGCACAGTAAAGAAACTACATCAGTGTGCAGACTGTGAAAAGATATTCCGGTGGCGCTCACACCTCGTTATACATCAGAGAATCCACACAGGGGAGAAGCCGTATAAATGCAGTGACTGTGGCAAAGCTTTTAACCGGAGCTCGAGGCTTACTCAGCATCAGAAAATTCACATGTGATAGACCAGTGATCTGTGTAAATGTGAATAAATCTATAGCCTTAACCTGCTGGGGTTTTTTTTAGTTTTTATTATTATTATTATTGGAAAGTTAGATATACAGAAAGGAGGAGAGACAGAAAGATCTTCCATCCGCTGATTCATTCCCCAAGTGGCCACAGTAGCCAGAGCTGAGTTGATCTGAAGCCAGGACCCGGAGCCTCTTCTAGGTCTCCCATGTGGGTATAGGGTCCCAAAGCTTTGAGCCATCCTCGACTCCTTTCCCAAACCACAAGCAGGGAGCTAGTTGGGAAGTTGAGCCACCGGGATTAGAACTGGTGTCCATATGGAATGCTGGTATGTGCAAGGTGAAGACTAGCCACTACCCTATCGTGCTGGGCCCAACAATTTTTTTTTTAAGATTTATTTATTTTATTGGAAAGGCAGATGTACAAAGAGGAGAGACAGGAAGATCTTCCATCTGATGATTCACTCCCTAAACGGCTGCAACAATTGGAGCTGAGCCAATCCAAAGCCAGGAGCCAGGAACCTCTTCCGGGTTTCCCACATGGGTGCAGGGTCCCAAGGCTTTGGGCCGTCCTCAACTGCCCTCCCAGGCCACAAGCAGGGAGCTGGATGGGAAGTGGAGCTGCTGGGATTAGAACCGGTGCCCATATGAGATGCCGGGGCGCATTCAAGGTAAGGACTTTAACCACTATGCTATCGTGCCGTTTTATATGGGATTATTTATATTGACAGAATGTTGGAACAGTTCAGAATTGGGCTGTGTTTATTTGCCAAATAAACCACTGAATAAAGCCCACGTCCTGACATGGTGCCATGTGTAGTTCTGACTTTACAGGGGAGACCCCAGGTACTTTCAGCCGATGGGGAGGCAGGAGAAAGGCCCTGCTATGCTGAGCAAGTGACCACAGTTCCTAGGATGTTTTTCCCTGCAAGCCCAGTCTTGGGCTGCTTCCACAGTGGGAAACACATCTCAGGGGCTGGAGGGGAGTACCTAGGATCTCTCCAGCATGCGTACCCATCACCTAACCCCATTGGAGCAGCCCAGGGGTGCAGCAGGCTGGGGAGAGTGTGCCCCCACTGCTGCTGGAGCCAGGGAAATAGCCCTGTGGTCTTTGGGGTCACACCTAGGGATCACGGCCTAATTGCTTATCTGGAAACATGCAGTTTCAGGGTAATATATAGGAGTGCATCACACTGCACCTGGCAGAGAATAAATACCCCACTGTGCCATCCTCCATTGCTTCCTGGCTGAGCTGAACCTTCTTGAAGGCCTCCTACTCCCAAGGTGGGTCAGCTGCTCTGCAGGCTGGGGTCCCTCACTCAGTACCTGCTGTCCAGCTGTGGGCAGTGCTGGGGAAAAGTGGTCACCAGGACCTGTGAGACTGCTGGTCTTTGGTGTCTGAGCCAGGAAAGCCCACCCTAACGGAGAGCAGTTCTGTGGTCCCTCCCCGACGAGCAAGTGTGTGGCCAGTGGGGCTTGGCCCATTAGCTGGTGAACCTCTGCAGGCAAAGCCCTTGAATTCTGGGTGGGTGTGCCTGTGAGTCTACACAGCCTGCGTGTGGGAACTGGGATCCTTCAGCTGGACCCGGGTGCTCTCCAGGCTAGGGACAGAGACCCCCCCGTCCTGCCTGTGGGAGTGTGGGTGTCACATTCCCCTCCACCCCTGCAGACCAAGGGTGGGGGAGAGTGCCTGACGGCTTCCCCAGGTGCCACTGTCACCTTGTTGCATCCCTGCAGAGCAAGGAGGGGGTGACTGGCCTGCCCACCAGAGTGGCGGCAGGAAGGGGTGTGGGCCCCACCCTTTCCCTGGCAAATGCCCACCCCCATATGTTGCCCTCATGTCGAAGGCTTCACGTTTTATTTTTCATTTTAATCTTTTTTCCGTTTTTGGTCTTTATTTGTCTTCCCTCCCTATTTTTTTGTTTATTTCCCGTCGACTTTCTGTAGGGGAGGACACTTTTTAGCCATCAATTCCTTTGTTTTCTCTCCTCCTGGAGCAAAGCAGGGGTACTGCCTTGTGTGTTTGCTGTGAACGGTGGCTCCAGAGCTGTCCCTGCATCCAAGTGTCCTCAAGCTGCAGTGCAGGGTGGGGGATGGCGAGAGGGGAGTACAAGAGGAAGGGACGAAGGTGGAAGCCGAAGACAGGTCCTAGTGCCTGGTGGCTTTCTGAAAGTTTATTTTTTAAAACTTTTGCATAGGGCCCGGCGGCGTGGCCTAGCGGCTAAAGTCCTCGCCTTGAAAGCCCCGGGATCCCATATGGGCGCCGGTTCTAATCCCGGCAGCTCCACTTCCCATCCAGCTCCCTGCTTGTGGCCTGGGAAAGCAGTTGAGGACGGCCCAATGCATTGGGACACTGCACCCGCGTGGGAGACCTGGAAGAGGTTCCAGGTTCCCGGCTTCGGATCGGCGCGCATCGGCCCGTTGTGGCTCACTTGGGGAGTGAATCATCGGATGGAAGATCTTCCTCTCTGTCTCTCCTCTGTATATATCTGGCTGTAATAAAATGAATAAATCTTTAAAAAAAAAAAAAAAAACTTTTGCATAAATAAAAGAACATGGGACGTGTGCCCCCCTCCAAATGCCTATAGCAGTTGGCATCCCTGTGAAATCAGGGCACCTTCCCACTCAGAGCTGTCAGTCCCACCCCTTGTCTAGCCCCCCACTCAGCTCTCCCACCCCTTGTCTAGCCCCCCCCACTCAGAGCTGTCAGTCCCCCCCTCGTCTAGCCCCCCACTCAGCCGTCCTGCCCCTTGTTGCCGGAGTCCAGCTCCAGCTGAGTTCGGAACTCGAGAAGGGTATGTGGATGAGGCGCAAAAAAAATAGACTGACCACTAGGATTCCATGATCATTGTGGACAATACAATAAAGCTGTCTGCTTTATTTATACAGAAACAGTCAAACTCTGGCTCAGACTTTTTACATCATGGTCAAGTGGGTGTTTCCAAGGATAATTCTGCCGTTTGTTTCACCTTAAAGCAGGATGTTATCCATCCTGACCTCGTGGTCAGGAAGTTCTCAATAGATGGTGCATATCAATCAGTAACACATTGCTACTACAATCTTCATTCTACAACTTAGTCTTGAATCAGCTAAGGGAGGAAATGCATCACAGAAGGCAGGACCTAAAGATAAAAGAAAGAGGGAAAGAATAGATCCCCACTACACCCGGGGACAGAACACCCTTGATTAGCACATGGTCAATGGGGGCAGCCAAGACAGCAAAACGGTATCAGCAACATCAACTTCTAAGCTCACATTGGTAGTAAACATTAACTCCGCAGAGGCAGACAATGCCTAAATTGTAAGGAGTTATTCCAATACCCTTCCCTGGACCCGGCACCATTCCTTCTTCCTCACAGCTCATGAAGTTCGCGCCGGTCCAGCCGTCCACCAATTGGATGTAACCTGGCTTTCCACCTGAATCCCACCTCCCAATCTTCCAGCCCCCTCCCCAACT
The DNA here is from genome assembly GCF_030435755.1 of Ochotona princeps. Classification (NCBI taxonomy): domain Eukaryota; kingdom Metazoa; phylum Chordata; class Mammalia; order Lagomorpha; family Ochotonidae; genus Ochotona; species Ochotona princeps. The sequence goes on along the minus strand of NW_026696772.1, from coordinate 372,859 downwards.
CCGCCCACTTGCCAATCATCCCTAGGCATTCACCTGCAGGCGCCAATCCCCTGGGGGCCTCCTCTCAATCCCTCCCAATCCCCACCCCCTATACCTGGCCGACAAAAAGGCTCCCCCAGGTGCGGCTAGCTCTCTTTCCCGGCTCTTATCCCTCCCTCTCTTTCCCGCTCTTATCCCTCTCTTACCCCCCCCTCCACTCTCCCCCTCTTTCTTGCTGTTCCTGCCCCGTTGGAATAAACCTCCTAAGATACCTCGTTGCGTCTGGTGTGTTTCAGCTCACGGTAAAGAACCAGGTTGTGGGAATTAGCTGCGCGTAATATCGTAATATCGTATGAACTAGAACTCTCCAAATCTTTTTAAATAACTAACATAAATAAATTATAGAATTCTCAGTGGGGTTGTCCAGTGTCCATGCAAAGGGAGGCGGAGCTGCATTCAGGTGGTTGTAGAGACATCAGCCGGGCCCTGCCATACAGCGGGAAATTCCTTGTGGCCCTGCTTGCAATGGAACAGTTCTCTTCACATGTTCATGTCCTCCACACCCACATCACAGACCCCAGCACCTTGTCTAGCCCCCACACTGCTGTCCCGCCCCTTGTCTAGCCCCCAATCAGAGCTGTCCCGCCCCCTTGTCTAGCCCCCAGAGCTGTCAGTCCTGCCTCTTGTCTAGCCCCCCACCCTGCTGTCTTGACTGTGGCAGAGGATCTCAGTCTTGTGCTTAGCTCGTCTTCACCTCCACTCAGAAGGAAGATCTTTGTCTCTCCTCCCTGTGAATCTGAATTTCCAATAAACATTTTTTTTGAAAGAATTATAAGATTTGAGCCCAACACAATAGCGTAATTGTTAAGGTCCTTGCCTTGAATGCGCCGGGATCCCATATGGGCACCGGTTCTAATCCCAGCAGCTCCACTTCCCATCCAGCTCCCTGCTTGTGGCCTGGGAAAGCAGTCGAGGACGGCCCAGATTCTTGGGACTTTGCACCCGCATGGGAGACCTGGAAGGAACCCCTGGCTCCTAATGGGCTCAGCTCTGGCCATTACAGCCACTTGGGGAATGAACTCTCTCCTTCCCGAAAAAAAAATCTCTAAAGAGGAAGCTCCAGCAGTTCCGGTCTGCTGCCTGACAAGCTGTGAGGAGTCCACCAGAGGGGCCAGAGCACAGGGCAGCAAGGTGGCCACCACAGGCCCAATACTGGCTCTCCTGGGGCCCAGCAGGCCTCTAGGCCCTCCTTGTTCCTCTCCAGCCCTGCCTCCCACTGGCCACTCCCCAGCCACCTGTCCTCCTCCCTCCCTCTAGATCGCCTGACACCCGCGTCCTGCCTTTACTTGACAAGCTACAAAAGCTGTTTTGGATTTTTGCTTTTATTGTGCATTCTCTGCGCATTAACCCACTGGTGTCAGCGCCATGCGGACCAGGATCCAAGACAGAATGCAAATCCAGACGTTGCTGGGAGATTCACAAAGCAAATGGGTCAGGACATGACAGCTTCCGAAGGGCCCTGGCCCGGACTGGCCTTGAGATGACCACCCCGGGGTGCAGCTTAAGGCCCACGTGGGAAGCCCTTACTTCCAACAACGGGCACCTGCTGTACCCGGCCGTGCCAAGAGCGAGCCCGTCTCCATGCAGGCGCCGGTTCTCACTGACGAGGCCAGGCTTAGTCCTGCAGCTTGAGCTCGCATTTCTTCTCCAGCGCCGCCATCTCCTTCAGGACCAGGGCCACGCTGTACCGCAGCTCCTGGAACTTCGCCACGGGGACCTCGAACCGGTGCGCGGTCCCGTCCGACAGCCTCAGCTGCACCAGCACGCTGGGCTGCAGCGAGCGCGCCAGGGCGCTGGTGGAGATGGCCACGTCCACCCGCCAGCGGAAGTCCTGCAGGCGGGGCAGCCCGGTGCCTTGCCGCAGGGCCACCATGTCCAGGAGCGGCCGCTGGCTCCCGAACACGGCACTGGCCACATCCCCGGCCAGGTCCCGGGGAAAGCCGAGCTCCTGCAGCTGCTCCCTGAAGGGCTCGGCCTTGAGGCTACTGGGCGGCAGCCGCAGGGCCCGGCGCAGCAGCGTGTGCGTGCCGGCCAGCAGGGCCCCCAGGCGCTCCTCCGGCAGCCCAGCGCCGGCGCCCAGGCGCTGCACGGCCTCGCGGCAGTCCTCCCCATGCAAGCCGCTGACCACCAGCTTGAGGAGCTTCCGAAAGGTGCTCCTGTCCACGTCGCCCAGCAGGCGGGCGAGGGCCGCTACCTCCGGGGGCAGCTGCGGCCCCAGGAAGCTGACCGGGCCGGCAGGGTGCAGGTAGGGGGCCACAGCCCCCAGGGCGGACATCTCCCCCGCGGTCGGCAGCTGCCTGTGGGAGGAAAGCCAACTCAGGATGCGTGGGGGTGGGCGGGGGCGCAATGCAGCCACAGAGCGCAGCTCGGCCCCCGCAGCCCCCGGCCTCCCGCAGACCCCAGGCCTGCAGCCCCCGGCCCCCGCAGCCCTCAGGCCTGGAGACTCCAGTTTCCCGCGGACCCCGGCCTGCAGCCCCCGGCCTCCCGCAGCCCCCAGGCCTCCAACAGCCCCCAGCCTCCCGCAGCTCCCGGCCTGGAGACTCCGGCCCCCGCAGCCTGGGCCCCCGCAGCCCCAGGCCTGCAGCACCTGGAACAATTACCCCGCAGCCGCTTCAATCTTTCGCACCTGACAACGGAAACTGGCCTGGGAGCGCGGGGCGCGGCGGCCGCCGGAAGCCGAACCAGTTCATGCACTTCCGGACCACTCTAGGAGCGCGGAGGACCCGCGCCTTTGTGCTCCTCGCGCCAAGCCCCGCCCCCAGCGGCCGGCAGCCTCCCCCAGGCATGAGGAGGACCGGGAGGACAGGATGGACGGCATGGACGGGGGGAGGACGGGGAGGACAGGATGGACGGGGGAGGATGGGGTGGACAGGGTGGATGGGGAGGACGGGGTGGATGAGGTGAACAGGGTGGACAGGAGTACGGGTGGTTGGCTGGACGGGGTGGACAGGGAGAATGGGGAGGAAGGGGTGGACTTGGAGGATGGGGTGGAAGGGGTGGACGGATGGATGGGGAGGACAGGGTGGACAGGCCGGGCCCAAGAGAGAATTCTCTTAAACAGAAGCATTTGACCTATAATGCCATGCCACCTCACCTGTGCATCAGCAAAAAAGACACCTTCAGGAGCCCGGCGCTGTGGCCTAGTGGCTAAAGTCCTTACCTTGAATATGCCAGGATCCCATGTGAGTGCCGGTTCTAATCCAGCTCCCTGCCTGTGGCCTGGGAAAGCAGTTGAAGACAGCCCATAGCCTTGGGACCCTGCACCCGCGTGGGAGACCTGGAAGAAGCTCCTGGTTTGGGAATGCCTCAGCTCCGGCCATTGCGGCCACTTGGGGAGTGAATCATCAGATGGAAAATCTTCCTCTCTGTCTCTCCTTCTCTCTGTACATCTGACTTTCCAATAAAAATAAATAAATCTTAGAAAACAAAACAAAAGAAAAAACCATGAATCCTCCCAAGCTTTAAAAATAAGCCAAAGTTATTTATTTATTTTTTTTTTTTGCAAAAGTTTTTAATCCTTACCTCACTCTCCCAGCTAAATAAAGGAGCTGATTCCAAGAACCAAGCATGGCCCCACATCTCATCAAGTAAATTGTCTGGAGTCACAAGGAAATTCGAAACAAAAATCTCAGCTGTTCAAGCCTTCTGGTAAAAGCTGAACTGTCTCTGTTCAGTGAGATAATCATAAATAATAGATGACACCATAAATGGATGTTGAAAACGCCGTACAAACTGAGACACCCAGCAAGTTCCCCCAAAGTGCATACATTGTAGTTCTGACCACACACCTCAGAAGGTGACCGCGTTGGATACAGGTAATTAAAACAGTGAATGAAGGGCCTGGCGCAGTAGCCTAGCAGACAAAGTCCTTGCCTTGCAACTGCCAGGATCCCATATGGGACCAGTTCTAATCCTGGCTGCCCCGCTTCCCATCCAGCTCCCTGCCTGTGGCCTGGGAAAGCAGTGGAGGACGGCCCAAAGCCTTGGGACTCTGCATCCACATAGGGGACATGCAAAAAATAAAAAATAAATAAAAATTCATCAAATCGAAGCCAGGAGCCAGGAACTTCCTCCATATGGGATCCCGGCACGTTCAAGGCGAGGACTTCAGCCGCTAGGCCATGCCGCCGGGCCCTGATGAATTTTTAGACGTAACATCAAAAACTTGATCCATGAAAGAAATGATTGACAAGCCAGACTTCATTAAAATGTGAAAATTCTGTCAATATCAAGAAAGCAGAATGAGAACCCGATGGGAGAAAATTCAAAGGACACACCTGATAAATTTGTTCATATATATATATAGATATACATATATACACACATATGTACATATATACATATAAAAACATACATATATACATCTATACACACACATGCACACATATATATAGGCTCTTAAATTCAATAGTAAGAAAATGAACAGTCTGATTAAAAAGTAAGAAAAGGCCTAGACAAACACCCGTGTGGAGAAGACACACAGATGACAAGTGACCAATGGAAGTTCACTTGGTGTGCCAATAGGAAAGTCCAGAATCAAGGAACAGGGAGCCAGGGGTCAGCGCTGGCTCAGCAGGCTAATCCTCCCATTGTAACAGGTGCTTCTCATGGGCGCTGGTTCCAATCCTCACTGCTACAGTTTGAATCCCGCTCCCTATGTGAGGCCTGGGTAAGCAGTGGGAGATGGCTGAGGGCCTTGCACCCCAGCATCCATTTGGGAGACCCAGAGGGAGCTGCTGGGATCACTGTCTCCACTCCGACTGTCACCTCCATTTAGAAAGTGAACCAGCAGATGGTGTCTATCCTCTTTGTAAATCTACTTTTCAAATTAAAAATGAGTTTAAAAAGCAGTGAGCCAGCTGCACACCTTTAGAATGGCCAAGTCCATTGACGCCCCCGTGTAGGGAAGGCTGTGAAGCAGTGGGAAGGTACGGTGGAGCAGCTGCTGGAAAGCTTAGCAGGGCTTTAAAAAACCAGGCAGACTTTGACTGACTCACTAGTTGCACTCACAGTATTTACCAACATGAATTAACATTGTCCACAAAGCCTGCAGGCAGATGTTTATCAGATGTTTTCATACTTCTCCAAACTTGGAAGCATCTGCCTTGTCCTTCAGATGAATGGGTGAGTAAAACTGGCGGCCCAGACAGTGGGATGCTGTTCGTGGCTGGAACCAACGAGCTGTGAGGTCAAAGGGAGACACACAGTCTAAGAAGACTAAGGACACATTGCTAAGAAGAAACTGAAATGCTGGACCCTGGAAAAGGCAGAATGTGGAGATGGTCTGGGAGAGGAGAGGGCCCCGGGTGGGGAACTGCTGCGGGTGATCCCTCAGAAGGGGTATGTGTCTGCAACTCTGGCCAAGCCCAGGAATGCACATAACCGTGCATGAACCGGGACTGTAGGCACAGGTAGGAATGGTCCGTGCAGCCATGTCTGTGTGACATGGGCCACTGCAGGGAGACTCAAGTCCTGGGAGAGACTGTGCACCTGTTGTCTGTAGAAAACTACATGGGTCCAGAACAGCGCTTTGAAAAATGAAGCCGACTTGACCTGGCACCCTGGTGTCCTGCCAGGACTAAAACCCAGGCACTCCGATGCATGTGTTGCCATCCCACTAGCATCTTCACTGCTGTGAAAAGTGTCCACCCCTTGCTGCATTCATTGTATGCCTGATGGCTTCCTCCAGCCCACAAAGATGTAGCATCCCTGTGATCTCTGGTATGTCAGTTCTCTGGTTTTACTTCTTTCTTTAAAAAAAAAATCTATTTTGTTAAGATCACAGTTATGGACAAACAGATCTTCCACTCGCTGGTTCACTGCCCGAATGGCCTCAGCAGCCAGGGCTGAGCCAGGCTGAAGCCAGGAGTGCGAACTCCATTCAGTTCTCCCACAGGGTGTGGGGGCCACCATGCTGGACCCTCGGTAACTGATCTTTCTGCTGCTGCCTACACTTGCTCATTAGGTCTGATGTTCAGCCAGCTGATTGGCAGTTCTGTTGTTTGCATTTTCTTCCATTTGAAATTTTTAACATATAAAAAAGGCATATATGGGTCAGGCATGGTGGCCTAGCAGCTAAAGTCCTCACCTTGAACACAAGTCAGATATACAAAGTCAGATATACAGAGAGGAGGAGAGACAGAGAGGAAAATCTTCCATCCAATAATTCACTCCCCAAGTGGCCACAACAGCCAGTGCTGTGCTGATCCGAAGTATAAAACCCAGAGCCTCTTCCGGGTCTCCCACACGGGTGCAGGGTCCCAATGCTCTGAGCCACCCTCGACTGCTTTCCCAGGCCACAAGCAGGGAGCTGGATGGGAAGTGGAGCTGCCGGGATTAGAACCGGCGCCCATATGGGATCCCGGCACATGCAAAGCGAGGACTTTAGCCGCTAGGCCATGCCGCCAGGCCCCGAAAAAAATAATTCTTTAGAAAAGGCATATAAATGGATACTTTATGTTTCTGTATATTATATGTGTTATATACTGCATAATGTCTTATCAAGGTAAATGTTCAAACGTAGCATTTCTTTGTGGTGAGGTACCCTATTTTATTATATATATATTATATATACAAAATCTGTAGCAGTACAATGACCTAGGCCAGCACAACTCTGCCCCCTAACTGTAACAGGTGCTGTTAGCCTGTGTGTCCTGCCCGCCCCCCCCAGCCTCTAGCGACATCCTAACAATGTCAGCTTCCATTTGGTCAAGGTCAGTTTGTTTGTTCGTTTGTTTGTTTGTTTAATTATTTGATTTTGGTAACCTTTACATAGTTGATTAGGGCACAAAGGGTCAAGGGTTATAGGAAAGTGGGTAAGACCATTGTTTCCAGCCCGGCGGCGTGGCCTAGCGGCTAAAGTCCTCGCCTTGAACGCCCCTGCATCCCATATGGGCGCCGGTTCTAATCCCTAATCCCGGCAGCTCCACTTCCCATCCAGCTCCATGCTTGTGGCCTGGGAAGGCAGTTGAGGACGGCCCAATGCATTGGGACCCTGCACCTGCGTGGGAGACCTGGAAGAGGTTCCTGGTTCCCGGCTTCGGATTGGCGCAGCACCGGCCGTTGCGGCTCACTTGGGGAGTGAATCATCGGACGGAAGATCTTCCTCTCTGTCTCTCCTCCTCTCTGTATATCTGACTGTAATAAAATAAATAAATCTTAATAAAAAAAAAGACCATTGTTTCCACAGTAATATTTTTTTTTTCTGTGTCCGGGGTAAAGGAAGAGATAAAGGGAGAAGCCCCACCCAGCCTCCCACCCAACCCAGGTCCCCAACGTGGGTCACGGCATGCTCCGAGGGTCCTGCTCATGCAGTTTTGTTAGTTCAACAGTTCTGAATTGCTGCCAATCTCTTTGGAATCCACTGGCTGACATAGTCTCTTCATGGTTGGGGTTCTGAGATCAGCAGTTCAGATGGAGGAATTCCCAAAGAAACAAGGCATCTCTGCCCATTTAACACGACAACTCCCAGTTCCATCCATGTTACTGCAGATGACAAAATTTCAACCGTTTTTTGGCTGGATAGTATCCCATTATGTGTGTGTGCCACATTTGCTCTACCTGTTCCCATTGCTTAGCTGTTGGAAGTAGTGTGGGCGCACAGGTGTTTCCCCTCTGTGGGCTCCCACTTGGAAGGCAGGGTCACACTGATATTCCACTTCCTATGTCTGGTGGTCACACCAGCAGTGTGCAAGGGCTGCCTCCCAACACAACTGCGGCTCTCTCACTTTGTGAGCTGTCATTTCTTTTTTGATTTGCTTTGGTTTGATTTTTTCTGATGTTTAGTGATTTTGACCATTTTAAAAAATGATTTATTTATTTTTATTACAAAGTCAGATATACAGAGAGGAGGAAAGACAGAGAGGAAGATCTTCCGTTTGATGATTCACTCCCCAAGTGACTGCAACGGCCGGTGCTGTGCTGATCCGAAGCCAGAAGCCAGGAACTTCCTCCAGATCTCCCACACGGGTGCAGGATCCCAAGGCTTTGGGCCGTCCTCGACTGCTTTTCCAGGCCAAACCAAAGCAGGGCCCCAGAACTCCCTCCGGGTCTCCTGAATGCAGAAGCCCTGGCACTTGGGCTGTCTTCCACTGCCTTCCTGGGAGCGTCAGCTTGAACTGCACTGGGAGCAGAGCAGCCAGCACTTGAAGGGGGGTTCCAGCCCGAGATGCAGGTGGCTCAGCTTGCTGTGCCCCAACACCGGCCGCAAGCATCGTTTTTCTTCAGTTAACAAAGTGGCAGGCATTGGTGAAGCTGCCAGGAGTGCCCGTGACCTACTCCTGACCCAGCTGCTCAAGCTGGAAGGTGGCAGAAGATGGCCCAATTGCTTGGATCACTGCCATCCCTTGGCTTCAGCCAAGCTCAGCCATGTCTGTTGAACCAGAAGATGGAAGATCCATCTCCCTCCCTCCCTCCCTTTCTTGATCACTTTGCCTTTCAAATAATAAATAAAAATGAATCTTTTTAACAAGGGATAAAAGAGAGAAGGAACAAATCCCCAAGTGTGTAAAAGCAGATATCAACACAAGCACTATAGACTAATGGACAGATATTGGAACGTATTTATGCAAGGATTGTGAACATGAAGATAGAAAACATGGTTCACCAAAGATGATGTGGGAATAGCTTTGTCCTTTGAGCATCAAAAAAACACACTTGGTAATTTAATCATCCTTGTTTTTTTTTTTTTTTTTGTTTTGTTTTTAGGGAGAATGCTGAGCCCAGATGGTTTCATCAACTTATACCAAACATTTAGGAAGAAAATAGTCTCTATCCTAAATTTTTTTTCAGTCAAAGCTGGTTTAATGATATACATCTAATTTTGGAGTCTGGTTTTTCAGCATGTACCATAGGCTTTCCCTAGCTCATATCTCCTCTCCTTTTATAGCTGCCGTGGCGGAAAGGTGCCGCTCTAATGGGTTCCAACGGTTTCTGTATTTTGGATCTTTGGATTCTTGCTTCCCCACAACTAACAGAGCTCCCAGTGGCTTCATAGTGGTTGGTTTGTGGATCTGGGGGCACTTTTGGGGGTGAGGAGTGTGTAACACATTCACTCTTCGGTACATAGCACCAGTTTTCCCTGCGCATCGCGCTGGGGGCCACCTGTGGTACATGCTAGTGACTACTGCTTGCGCTTTTGTTGGTGCTGTTTCCTGTTCTTTCTGTTGAGCATGAACTCTTGTTCTGCCTGCTGGGTCCTCTGCCCTGTCTGCTGTCTGGCTCTCCCCACTTAAACTTCTACCCACGGAGATTGTTGACCCCCAAGCTGGGTCCTGTTGGAACTCACGTCCAGCCCTGCATGCCGGCCGATGCCGGTCTTCCCTCCCGTTTCCAGCCCCTGCAGGCTTCTGGAGGCCAGGACGCATTTTCAGACCATTTCCAGCTTCCGTTGGTATAATCTGTGTATTCAGTTACTTCTTACTTTATTCTCTGTCTTCCTAAATGCAAGATGACCTTGGAGGCTGCCATGCCCTTCCCAGACATTGCCTGCCACTAAACATTGTATCGATTCATTTGCCAGTTTGATAAGTGGGAAAAAAACAGCAGTTTTTTTAATTTCCACTTTTGATACCTGATAATCTTGAGTATGTCTCATGTTCACTGGTATTTTCTTGAAAGGCAGAGAGAAAAACCTTCCATTTGCTGGTTCATTCCCTGAGCACGTCATCTGTATTCTCCTGTTTCCCGAAATCTAATAGCAGGAAGTTGAATTAGAAGTGAAGCAGTTGGGGCCCAGTGCAGTAGCCTAGCAGCTAAAGTCCTCACCTTGCATGTGCCAGAATCTCGTATGGCTGCTGGTTCATATCCTGGCTGCTTTGTTTCCCATCCAGCTCCCTGCTTGTGGCCTGCGAAAGCAGTGCAGGATGGCCCAAAGCCTTGGGATCCTGCACCCATGTGGGAGACCTGGAAGAAGCTCCTGCCTTCTGGCTTTGAATCAGCTAAGCTCCAGCTGTCTGGGCCACTTGGGGAGTGAATCAGTGGATGGAAGCTCTTCTTCTCTGTCTTTCCTCCTCTCTGTATATCTGACTAGCCAATTAAAAAGAACAAACAAACAAACAACTAAGGCAGCTGGGACTCAAAGCAGGCATCCTCTTTTGAGACATGGACATAACCCCTTATATGGGATATGAGCATAATTCTCATGTGGGACACGGGCATAACCCTCCTGTGGGACACGGGCATAACCCTCCTGTGGGATACGGGTGTAACCCTCAGGCTGAACCATCACACTGGGCCCAATGGGAACTTTTTTTTTTTTAAGATTTAGTTATTATTTGTATTGGATAGGCAGATGTACAGAGAGAAGGAGAGACAGAGGGAAAGATCTGTGCCCTGGTTAACTCCCCAAGTGGCCACAATGACTAGAGCTTAGCTGATCTGAAGCCAGGAATCAGGAGCCTCCTCTGGGTCTCCCAAGCGGGTACAGGGTCCCAAGGCTTTGGGCCGTCCTGCACTGCTTTCCCAGGCCACAAGCAGGGAGCTGGATGGCAAGTGGAGCAGCCAGGACATGAACTGGTACCCATAGGGGATCCCAGGGCATGCGTGGGAGCCACTGTTGCACTGTGCCAGGCCCCCATGGGAACTTTAACACATTGTGGAATTATCCTGGGTTTTTGTTTTTAATTCTTTCATGTCTTTATGTAACAGGCTCTGAAACTGGGACCAGGAAGAAGCTGTCAGTTGTAAACCAGAGACCCTCTGAAGAGTTAAAACCCCCAGAAGGTGTATCCAGAGGCTTCTCAAGGACTGAGGGGTGCAGCGGTGAGCTGCAGGAGCCTGGGGCCCACAGGGCCACACGGGGAACACACGAGGGCGATTGCACTGGGGAGAGTTTGAGGAAACTCCCTGTTCACAAAGCAGTTTGTAGAGAAAAGTCTGTGACTTGTAGGGGGCGATCTCCAGCAGAGAACCCAGGAGGGTGGTGCAGTTGATAAAAACATGAATTTAAAGAAAAATGTTGTTAGACTTCAAAGAAATAAAAGGGGAGACAGAGTCTTTAAATGTGACATTTGCAGCAAAAGCTTCAAGTATGATTCGGATCTGAGGAGACACAAGTGGCGGCACATGGGAGAAGCCTTACACATGCGCTCAGTCGGCCGAGCCTTCACGCACGGCTCCGGCCTTGTTCTGCACCGACACGTGCACACGGCACACAAGCCCTTCAAATGTGGTGAGTGTGGGAGGAATTTGGGGCTCCAGTGTCACCTCCTGCTCCATCGGAGAGTTCACACTGGAGAAAGGCCTTTTGGGTGTGACGAGTGTGGGAAGGCCTTCAGTCGGGGCTCCTCTCTCATTCAGCACAGAGGCGTCCAAACGGGAAAGAAGCCGTGCAAGTGTGGCGAGGGTGGAAGAGGCTTCAGCCAGAGTCCCCAGTTGACGCAGCACCAGAGAACCCACACGGGGGAGAGGCCCCATGAGTGCAGTCTCTGTGGCAAGGCCTTCGGCCGCAGCTCCAGCCTGACCCAGCAGCAGAGAACCCACGCGGGGGAGAAGCCCCACAGATGCAAGCAGTGCGGCAAGGCCTTCAGCCAGAGTTCCAGCCTGTTCCTCCACCAGAGGGTGCACACAGGAGAGAAGCCCTGCGTGTGCAGGGAGTGCTGCAGGGCCTTTGGCTTTAACTCTCACCTCACAAAGCACGCGAGGATTCACACCAGGGAGAAGCCCTACCCGTGCGCTGAGTGCGGCAAGGCCTGCAGTCGGAGCTCGCAGTTCACCCTGCACCAGCGCGCCCACACAGGAGAGAAACCCTACCGCTGTGCCGACTGTGGCAGGGCCTTCAGCCGGAGGTCTGCCCTCACGCAGCACCAGAGGGTGCACAGCGAAAAGCCATGCCGGCGCAGAAACTGCGGCCTGTCCTGCGTGCGTGACTCCTGCCCTGCCGCTCGGGGACGAGTTCCCACAGGTGTGGGCAGCTGTGCCTCGAGCCTTGTCGTGCACTGGACAGTTCACACTGGCAAGGAATGCCATGGGTGTAGTGAACTGGGGAAACCCTTCAGTTCCACCCCACCTCCCACTGGAGAGGACAGAGTCCACTCTGGAACGAAGCCCTGTGCGCATCCAGAGTGTGCCAGGGACCTCAGCATGACCTCAGCACTTGCCCAGCACCCACAGGTCCCCCTCGGAGAGAAAACCCCTTCAGGTGACAGAGCTGAGCAAGAAAGACATTCTTGATGTGGGAAACAAGGGCGGTGACCTCTCAGTTGTTCAAAGTTTCAGAAAATTCTGTGTGTGAGAGCTGCTGGGACAGACAGGAGAAAGGCAGAGCTGCACGGTGTCATTTGTCAGGGATTCAAGGAGGAAGGAGCATGGCATGCTGGGAGGCAGAGGCTGTCCGCTCTGAAGAAGAAAAAGGCCAGCCATGGCCAGCTGTGGCCAGCCGGTCCTCCCTTCTCAGGAACTGTTAGCATTTCTGATGGCTGTTGAGAGATGGGCCATGGTCAATGCCTGATGTAAGGTGCCGGTGTGGGTGCCATGGGATTCTGGGGGAGGGTGGTCCAGCAGGCAAGATGGTAACCACTGCTACCATGGACCACAGGTCACCACACTGGAGCCCTGAAATGTGAAACGCCGCCAGCAGAGGCAGAGGAACCGATTTGGCTGTTTCTGATGCTATTACCTTGGAGTGTGTGGAGACATTGTGCTTTGGCAATGAGGCCCCTGTGAGCTCACTGCCTGGGCTCAGATGCCACCCCTAGGCCGTGTCCCATCTGTCAGGCCAGGGGGCTGAAGGCAAGGAAGGAGTCCACTCTGTTCTGGCTGCCACCTGCCATGTCCGCTCTTTACCCTCCAGGCTGGTGCCAGAGACCTGCACCCTTGGGTGGGTGCAGGCCTTTTTCTCCAACAGCATGGGCTGGCCCGTCTCCCCACCACCCTGGGCAACTGTAGGTGGAGTGTGCCATCACCCGTCCCGTGAGGGGAAAGCTTCTTGGTTCTGGTTGGTGCTGACGGTCTCTAGGCCCACAGAGGAGCGGACATCTGGGTCCAACAGCCGGCACTGCCATGCAGCTCTGCTTTGGAATATTCTAGTTACTGCTGAGGTTTTAAAATTTTTAATTTGTTATTTATGTGAAAGGTAGAGATAGACAAGCAGACAGAGGTCATTCTCTTGCTGGTGGATTCTCTACATGCCACAACAACCTAGCTGGACCAGAATGAAGCCCAGAACGCAGGCCAGGCCTCGTAGACGGGTGCCTTCCAGAGCACCCTAGCAGGAAGGAGCCGACAGGGCAGAGCTGGGACTCTAACCCAGGCAGACTGGAGAGCTGGGCAAGCACACTGAGACACAATTTTAGTAAAATAAAACTCGCTCTCTTTAGGTTAGTCCTCTGGGTTTGACAATACAGCTGTGCAGGAACAGTCCAGTGTCCAGCTCCACTGTCATGTTCAGTCACACTCCAGCTGTTTCACCCCGACACCTGGAGCTGTTGTGTGTCTTACAGCAGGCAGTGGCCGCCTGTGACTCGGATGCAGAGACCTGTTCTTCCGTGCTCCTCTTGGCATTTGGGTGTTTCCAGGATGAACCAACCAATAAAGCTGCTACAGACCTGTGGCTACAGATTCGTTCTCATTGATGAGGAGCTAGGCTTGGGATTTCTGAGGCTTCCCGAGTGGTTTTCCAAGCTGCTTCCCCCAGCGGTGTGAGGCTGTGGTTGTCCCTGCTTCTCTCACCTGATGTGGCTCTGTGGGTTAACTTAACACTGACAACGTCAGCACCCCATCAGTGCTAGTTTGAGTGGTGGCTGCTCTGTTTTAGACCCTGCTCCCTCTAACGCACCTGGGAAGCCAGACAAGGATGGGTGGAGCACATGGGTCTACCACCAAGGGAGACCTGGATGGAGTTCCAGCATCCTGGCTTGAGCCTGGCCCAGCCCAGCCAAGGACATTTGGGGAGGGACCAGTGGATGGGAGATCTCTGTCCATGTATCTCGGTAACTCTGATTTCCAAATGGATAAGTAAATGTCAAACAGAAAAAACACCGGGGTAATGGCAAGTTCCTGCCAGCTTCTGACATTCCTGTTTGCAGGTCAGAATAGAATAGGGCCACTGGGAGCAGCACCCCTCAAGGAACCTCAATTTCTTCTTCCAACCATAATGTGTTCTCTTGGATGAGGTGGATGTCATGTTTGCGCTTGGAATAACGCTCGTGTAATTCCTTCCACTAGGTCATCTCATAAGCTGTTTACCTTGCTACCCCTCAGGCAGTCCATGTGAAACGCTTTGCAAGTGCGAAACAGGAAATTATCAAGTGCTGCACTAGGACCCAGTGTGCATGCTATCAGAAATGCCTGCTGTGCTGGAAGCCACCCAACACGAAGGGGAAATGGCACCCACTCCCCACGGCAGCACTCACACCCACACGGGACCACGTCACCCTCCTCCCCACGGCCGCACTCACACCCACACGGGACTATGTCTCCCTCCTTCCTACTTTGTGTAAGCTGCCTTCATCAGCTTGACACATGATCAGTTTCGGGGCCAGGTGTGCACTTAGGCATTGGGGAGTAAATTCGGTCACCAACAGCTCATATAGTGTGTGTACCATTGGTCCCAGGGCTGGCCCTCCTTGTGTTTCTGGAAAAAAAAAATTGTTTTCCAGTGTCTGTGGCAGTGGTATAGTGGGTTAATCTTTTGTCCTGTGGCACCAGCACTCATATGACCCAAGTCAAGTCCTAGCTGCTCCACTTCCCATCAGCCCCCTGTTCATGTTTTGGAAAAGCAGCAGCTGTTGGCCCAAGTCTGGAGGCCCAAGCACTCATAGGAGACCTGGAGAAAGCTCTGAGCTCCTGGCTTCTGATCAGCGCAGCTCCAGCTGCTGCAGCCATTTGGAAAGTGAGTGGATGGAAGAGCTCTCTCTCTCTCTATCTCTGCTTCTCTCTCTCTGTATATCTGCCTTTTGAATAAAAATAAATAAATCTTAAGAAATCATCAGGCCCGGCTTTGCAGTCCATTCACCAGGGGTGAGCATTAGTGAAGGGTTTATTTCAGAAAGTTGGGGTCCTGGGATACAGTGGTGTCTGGATCCAAATTGCAGTTTCCCTAATGAGCAGCTAGAAGGGGCTTTGAAGGGGATTAGAGGAAGCAACAAGTCCAGCTGATGGCCCTTGGGCTGTGTTCCCTTAAGAATTCATTACAGAGGGCCCGGCTCCATGGCCTAGCGGATAAAGTCCTAGCCTTGAACATGCTGGGATCCCATATGGGCAACAGTTCTAATCCCAGCTGCTCCACTTTCCATCCAGCTCCCTGCTTGTGGCCTGGGAAAGCAGTCGAGGACGGCCCAGAGCACTGGGACCCTGCACCCGTGTGGGAGACCCGGAGGAGGTTCCTGGCTTTGGATCGGCACAGCACCGGCTGTTGCGGTCACTTGGGGAGTGAATCATCGGACGGAAGATCTTCCTCTCTGTCTCTCCTCCTCTCTGTACATCTGCCTTTCCAATAAAAATAAAGAAATCTTGGGCCCGGCGGCGTGGCCTAGCGGCTAAAGTCCTCGCCTTGAAAGCCCCGGGATCCCATATGGGCGCCGGTTCTAATCCCGGCAGCTCCACTTCCCATCCAGCTCCCTGCTTGTGGCCTGGGAAAGCAGTTGAGGACGGCCCAAAGCTTTGGGACTCTGCACACGCGTGGGAGACCCGGAAGAGGTTCCTGGTCCCAGCATCGGATTGGCGCGTACCGGCCTGTTGCGGCTCACTTGGGGAGTGAATCATCGGATGGAAGATCTTCCTCTCTGTCTCTCCTCCTTTCTGTATATCCGGCTTTCCAATAACAATAAAATCTTTAAAAATAAATAAATAAATAAATGAATAAATAAATAAATAAATAAATCTTAAAAAAAAAAAAGAGTCCATCACAGAGGTCCCCACTTGAGCCAGCTGGAAGCTTGCTAACCGTGGTCCTCAGCCTACACCTTTTTGCTTGGCCCACTGCAGGGGACCCTTCCACCCTGGCAGCTGGCTCCTGAAATTTAGGCCAACGCCACCACTCACTGCCACACCGCAGGCAACCCTCAGATAAAATGTACCCGAGGGGCACGTCCTGCCCCAGTGTCCTGAGCAGGAGCTCCATGTCCTCCCCCAGCTCCAGGCACATGTTTGGGGAGATAACGGTGAGAAGGAAAAGTGGAGAGCCACATGGGTCTGGTGAGTGGGTGGACTAGGCGGGCAATCCTAAGTGGGGACAATCCCAAGTGTCCCAGGCCACAAGTTCTTAGCTGGACATGGCGTCCAACTCCATGTGGGATCTCAGAGGCTCAAGAGAATCACCACTACCGCCCCCAAACATGCATGGGCAGAGGTTCCCATGGGTTCAAGGCCAGATATTCCCCAGAGAGGGAGGCAACTGCAACAGGGAGGGACCCTGGAGAGTCACCCCATTGGGGAACATGGAGACCTGTGCCAGGAAACAGGAGCAGAAGGGGGTGTCTCAAAGCAAAGGGCTTGCTTAGACCTGGGGGAACTTCACATGGCTACGAGGCAGGTCTAGGAGGACTGGGAAGCCAGCTGCACTGGCAGTCGGCATGCTTGGCACATCAGCATCCAGGAAGACAGTGTGACAGCCACACACAGCAGTGGCCTAATATAGTGCCCCGCAGTGCCAACCCCGTTGGCTTTGGGCACATTCGGGGTTGAGGCAGTGGCTCTCCCTCTCTGGTTCTGGCTCTCTCTATGCATGCTCAGTGAGGATTTGCAAGTGGCCTGTTGGCCATGTTCCTGGCATGGGTCCTTAGGGTACCCTTCTCTGCCACCAGCTAGCTGCTCCCTGAACCACGGGTGGACTCTCACCCCACGGTCACATGTGCGTTGTCCTGTGGGGACGCACTGTGTGCACAGTACCAGGTGGGGTCATACCGTGGCCAAGCACTTGGGGTTCATGTGTGGGTACCTGCAGTAGGAGCTGTGCCAGATCCCATTGTAACAGCCCTGCCCAGGCCCTGTCCCCCTCTCCACCCAGGTGCCTGCAGGGGCCACCTGGGTTGGAGTCCAGTTTTCCTGTGACCAGCCATTGATGCAGCCATGGGCTCCGTGTTCCCCGGGAACAGAATGGGGTACATGAGAAGGCGCTCATGTTAGTGGGGACAGAACCCCGGTTCTGTGTGACACAAAGTCCCCCAGAAACAGAAGTCAGAGGACAGCAAGCTTCAGTACAAAACTGGGGTTAAGTAGGACAGTGAAGATCCTATTGAAATTCCAGGGCTTAGCTCGGGTGGGGTGGACTCAGCAGGCGTTTCTCAGGGTAGCAACAGTCCTTTGGACTTACCCGGGAGGAACTGCCCAAGGCTCCCACTGCGGCCGGCACCCAGCATTACCTGGGTTCCCAAACCCTGCCCTGTCCTGCGAGGGCTGCCTCCCCTGCTGACCTGCAGCGCCTGAAAATTAGGAGAAGAAAACCGGCGTAAGGTATGTGTGTGTGAGAGGCCAGGAATGCAGGTGCTGCCCCAGTCAGGGGAGCCCTGCACACGCACAGCTCCATCCTCGCCTGGGAGACATGGGAACCACGTGGGTATTTCCAGTTGACGCTGGGAATCACCGCCCTGTCGACCTGCTCTGTAACAGCAGAAGAGCCCGCACAGTGTCGGGGCCAGGGGAGCCCATCGGGTATCCGGGGCCAGGCGTGGAACAGTCCCAAGGCTCTGTGGAAGGGGCTCCAGCCGCGCTGGTGAGGGGCGTTGGTTTCATGAGGCAGTGTCCAGAGGGGATGGTCCTGGGAGGACGCGGTCCCCACGTTGTCTGGATGGGGGGCCCTTTTAGGCGTGCGTGGCCTGGGACCCTATCTGCTGTGGGGATGGTGGTCAGTGGTGGGCGTGTCCTGCAGCTGGGCCTACAACACCCGGCATCTGTTGCATCGTGGGCTGCCTGGAAGCTCCAGGACTTTGGGAAGGTGGTCCCTGCAGAGAAGCCCCACGGAGGCATTGCACTCTTTTCCGGGGCACCCCCATTCCGGTTTCTGCTTCCCGTCCCTGCGTACCGGCACTACCCAGCCTCTGTTGGTCTGTGTATGTGAATCCACGGCTTGGTGCAACGCTCGGCTGGCCAGCGGCCGCCGGCGGCTCCACTCCACTCCCGCTTCGCTGACAGCCTGCATGCAAGGACCCCGTGCCCACGGGGGGGC
Source organism: Ochotona princeps (assembly GCF_030435755.1). NCBI lineage: Eukaryota > Metazoa > Chordata > Mammalia > Lagomorpha > Ochotonidae > Ochotona > Ochotona princeps. The sequence continues at coordinate 354,717 of NW_026696772.1, read as the reverse complement.
ACTCGGAGGAGGCTCCTGGCTGCAGTCTGGCATGGCCCTCGTCCTGAGGTCATCTGGGGAGTGATCCAGCGGATAGACCATCTCTTAACGCCTTTGCCTTTCAAATAAAGTCTTTCCTAAGAAGACAAACTTTGGCAGGCAGTGGAGACCCCTTTGCGCGCCGCGGGAAGCCCGTGGACAAGATGCGGGGTGGGCACTCGGAGGGCGGCGGCTCTGTCCAGGCCGGATCAGGCAGAGGTAGTGGGGTCGGCTCCCACGGACTGCGCTGGTGGAGCAGATGGGCGCTCCGATCCGGGGAGCTCGATCCCCCAGATGTGGCCGCCGCAGGGGAGCCCCAGGGGCCGCCGAGGCCTCCCGGCGTGCCGCGCGCCCCGGGATCGAGCGGCCGGTGCGCGCAGGGGCGGAGCCGGAGGCGGGGGGTTGCGCTTGGTGACGGGGGACGCGCGGCCGCCGTGCACGGGCCGGCTCCGGCGGCGGAGGACGCAGACGGCGCGAGCTGCGGCGGCGGAGGCCGGGCGGAGAGGCGCGAGCGCTGCCGGCGAGGGCGCGGCGCGCGGGCCGGGATGAAGGGCGGCGTGGCCCGCGCGCAGCCGGCGGGTGAGAGCGCGGGCCGGGAAGATGGCGGAGAGGCCGGCTCTGCGGGGGCCCCGGCCTGGCCTCTGCCCCGGCCGCGAGAGACCCTGAGCCCACGCAGGCCGAGGGTGCGGGACGGGTCCGCGGGTTCAGGCACCCGGGCACGGCGGGCCGAGGCGTGAGGGGGCTGGGCACGGGGCCGAGGGGCCGGACCGCGGGTGCGTGGGAGCGCCCGGGCGCCCTTGCCTGGGGTGGGGGGGGGGTGGGCGCACCCGGTTCTGTGCGCGGGGCGCCATAGGGTGGGGTCGTCGCGATGGCCTGGAGAGCGACCCGGGGCGGGACTGGCTGCCAACCGGGGCTGGGCTTTGTCCGGGGGCGCGCGGGTCCGGTGGGCGTCCCCGGGCCTGGCCGGCCCGGGTTGGGGTTGGGGCCTGCGCACGGCCCCTCCGACCTCGCCTCTGCGGCCAGCGTGGCCTGGGGGCGCCGGGACCGAGACCCCCGGAGCGCCCCCTGAGCGGTTGCTGCGGGCGAGGCACGTGCGCCCGGCGCCCGGGACGCCTTTCATGGCGCGGCAGCTGTGGGTGTGTTCCACGCTGCTCCCGCAGCAGCTGCTGCAGAAATGCGGTAGGCTCCTCCCCCTCCGGTGGTGTGCGGGTCTCGCCCCACCTCCCGTGACCTCTGCAGAAAACCGACAGTTGCGGATCCTTTCCTCCCCCGGCGCAGACAATGCCGGCATTTGTCTTTGGAGCGGGGGTGGACGCCGAGTCCTGGGTGCCGCCTGTCAACAGCAGGTGGCTCCATCGCGGGGCACCATGTACAGGAGGGCGGGCTACCCGACTGCGACTTGAGGGGCCAGGCCTCAGGCCTTCGGCTGCTGGTCCGGGCAGTGGGAGCAGCATGACGCTGGTCTCAGAGCTGCCTGCCGGGTGGGGCGCGGGTGGGTGCGGGTGCCGCAGGAGGCGTGCGCCCCCTCCCCCGGCGCTCCGCCCTGGGCTTGCTTAGAGGAACACAGACGGCTCTGTGCTGGGGGCTGTGACCAGAGCAAGGACCAGCAGGTGGAATGGTGGGGCCCATGCCTGTCACAGGGTCCTCCTTGTCGGGAGAGAGGCCAGTTTATCAACATGAACTAGTGGAACTGCAGGTGACATGGACAGAAGGGAGAACCCAGGCTCGGCTGAAGGACCAGGCGCTGCACCCCTCCCCAGCCCAGAGGCCTGTCCCCTCATGGTCCCCTCTCCTCTGTGTGTAACGTTAGAAAACATCATGAAAGCCATTTCTAGGGAAAGAATGTCTTTCACGATTGGCTTAAATTTATTTGAAAGGTACAGTGAGGAGTGGAGAGGGTGAGAGATCTTCCACCCACTGAACAGCTGCTGCCGGAGCCTGGAGTTCCGTGTGGGCTCCCACGCGGGTGCAGGGGCCTGAGGACCTGGGCCGTCCTCGCTGCGTTCTACAGCGTGTTAGCATGGAGCCAGGCCTGGAGTGAAGCAGCTGGACTTGAACTGGTACCCTTGTATGGGATCCTGGCATCTGGCCCCTGTAAGGAAATATTAAACACCTGCAGCCGGCTTTCTCCTTTCCTAGTGAAGTCAGCCCCTGCTCCTACAGGTTCCCTCAGATGGCCACCACACACAGGCAGACACTGTCCAGTCCAGGCTGTGTGTCCACAGGAAACTGGGCTCTGGTGAGATGCAACCCCTGCACCACAGGTCTGCTTAGCTTTGCTTTGTTTTGTTTTGTTTTTTTAAGATTTCTTTTTTACTGGAAAGTCGGATATACAGAGAGAACAAGAGGCAGAGAGGAAGATCTTCCGTCCATTGGTTCACTCCCCAAGTGGCCGCAACGGCCAGAGCTGAGCCAGTCTGGAGCCAGGAGCCCGGAGCCAACTCTGATCTCCCACACGGGTGCAGAGTCCCAAGGCTTTGGGCCATCCTCGACTGCTTTCCCAGGCCACAAGCAGGGATCTGGAAGGAAAGTGGGGCCGCCAGGATTAGAACTGGTGCCCATATTGGATCCCGGCACGTACAAGGTGAGAACTTTAGCTGTTAGGCTGTTGTGCTGGGCCCTCTACTTAGTTTTCATTGTAATTTTGTGTTTTAAATGTATTTATTTAATCTCAAAGGCAGAAAGACAGACATGCAGAGATGTTCTGTTGGTTGGTTCACTCCCCCTTAACAGCCAGAGCCAAGGTCAGGAGCCCATGGCTCAATCCAGGTCTGACCAGTCTCAGGACATCCTCTGCCTGGCAGGGGTGTGTTGGCAGCAGGCGAGATGAGCCAGGCAGCACCTCAGCCATGGTGCTGGGCATTCACCCCGAAACACAAATGGTTGGGAGCCTGCCCGTGCTGGTTCCCTCTCCCACATGTGTGGGTGTGGGAAGCCGCTTGGAGCCCTGGCATGTCCTTGAACGGCTCAGCACACGGAGCTCTGGCTGTTCATGGGGCACTTTGGACGACTAGGAACAGGTTCTCATGGGATGCTCGTTTTTGCCTGGTCTGTGCTGATGGCACCAGGGTGGTGAGTCCCTTTGTGAGTCAGTCTGAGGGGAACGGCCCAGGTCCAGGGGCCTGGCGGGTCTAGCCCCAGTGCCCTCGATGGCTTCCCACTGCCACAGCTGGAGTGGGTGTGGTGCAGTGCCCAGCAGCCCGTGTGAACACTGGTTCAAGTCCTCGCTGCCCCACTTCCTGCCCAGGTCCCTGCTAGTGGCCCGCTGAAGCAGCTGCTGGGCTCTTGTGCCCACTTATGGGACCTGGGCGGAGTCCTGGGCTCCTGGCTTCAGCCTGGCCATGTGGGGGAGTGAAACAGCGGGTGGTAGATCTCTCTCACCCGTTCCCTCTGTCTCTTCTCTAACTCTGCCTTTTAAATAAAAAGAAGTCTTTAAAGAAGCAGCCAGGGTTTGTTGCTGGATGCCCCTCCTGGTGCCGGGCAGGTGGACCACGGCTTGGGGGTGGGTACCCTCGGCCTGCAGCTTGGTCGTGGATCTCCTGTGTTGTGCGTAGCTCTGTGACTGGCTGTGAGGTTTCTGTGCCAAGAGCGCGGGCACCTCCTCTTCCCACATGTCTTGCCTTCAAGGTGAGGCCGCGGAGACCACTCAGCTGGTCTGCGGCATCTGTGGCTTGCTACCTTGGCCACTGCCCGGGCACAGCTGCCTAGCCCCCTCTTCCCTGTACCCCTACATGGCGAAAAGGCGTGTGACCCCCACTTGTCCCCCTGCTGTTACTGCTATTTGATTTTTTCTTTTTTTTTAAAGATTTTATTATTATTGGAAAGCCGGATATACAGAGAGGAGGAGAGACAGAGAGGAAGATCTTCCATCCGATGTTTCACTCCCCAAGTGAGCCGCATCGGGCCGGTACGCGCCAATCCGATGCCGGGACCAGGAACCTCTTCCGGGTCTCCCACGCGTGTGCAGGGTCCCAAAGCTTTGGGCCGTCCTCAACTGCTTTCCCAGGCCACAAGCAGGGAGCTGGATGGGAAGTGGAGCTGCCGGGATTAGAACCGGCGCCCATATGGGATCCCGGGGCTTTCAAGGCGAGGACTTTAGCCGCTAGGCCACGCTGCTGGGCCCTGTTACTGCTATTTGTATGTGAATTGGCCGTACTGGCCAGCTTGTTTCCGACCCTGACGTGTGTGGCACGCCATGGCACTGGCACCTTGCAAGACTCGGTCACATGGACTGGCACCCCTCATTGGAGCCTGGTTGGAGGCTTTTGGCTTGGAGGCGCTGGCGTGTGCCGGGTGAAGGGCTAACCGGCTGCTCCTGTTTGCTGGGTCCACTTGCTGGCTCAGCACTCGGAGCTCTGGCTGCTTGTCTTCACTCTGCTTGTCTTCCCAGTCTGGGGAATCCTGGGGGGACAGTGCTCCTTAGAGCAGTCTGTCGGCATGCTACCCCAATAGACCCTCTGGGGGCCAAAGCAAGACGGATGGTGCGGGTCAGTGATCAGGCAACTGGAAGTGCTGGTAAAGGAACTGCCTGGGTAGTGTGCCCATGTCCCAGGGCGACCACGGCCTCACCCCTCCCTGCCACATCCTGGTGTTCCAGGTCCTCACTGTGACCAGGGTCACCCCCGTTGCTGCCCCGTGTCCCCTTGATGTGAGCAGTGTGTGTATTAACTTCTGACTCAGGACAGAGAACGAAGAGTGGGTAGAGGAGCAGAATTGATTTGGCTTGGGGGTGCACATTCACACAGGCGTGCCCCACGCCACAGAAAAACACGGCTGAGCTGAGCTGACAGCTAAGCGGTGCCAGGACTGGGGCACAGGAGGCCAGCTCACCTGGACTCGAGCTGGGTGGTGGCTGCCTCTCTGTGGTCCCCCCATGCAGGTGGCGTGTGTTGACCCCTGCTTTCCCATCACTTGGAGGTGTGTGGAGATGTGTCTGGTTGTCGCAGCTGGCAGGGGTGGGAATGGAGTTCCAGGGGGCTGTGGGGCCCCTGCCACTCCAGGAGTGGTTGGCCAGGCTACCCCTGCTCCTGCGTGCTGCCCCCCTGCCTGCACGGGCAGAGCTCCGTGGCTCCTTTGGTCCTATGGACCCTGGGTCAGTTGGAGCCAGCGGGTTCTCTGATCTTGGAGCGGAGCCCTGGGCCCTCCCTACTGCCAGGTGCACACCAGCCCTGAGGGGTGGGTGGGGAGCTGAGAAAGGGGTGACTGACCCTGGCTCCCTGGCTTTTTCAAGTACATCTCCCCCTCTTCTCAATGGGTTCTTTTCTATTCTTGCTTTCTAAAAGGCTTTGATGTTCCTGAGCAGAAGGCGTTGCCACCCGCCAGGCCCCCCAGGCCTCTGGCCAGGGGCCTAGTTCCCTTCTGGTGTTTCTGTGGTGTGTGGACGGGACTTCCTGACAGTGTCCTGCGGACGTGGGGGTGCCGCTGGTGGGTCCATCAGGAGACACAGTGCCTGTCCCTGGGACCTCTGGTGCCTCTCTGCTCTCTGGCTCACCTGAGTCCAGGTCGCCTGTCTGTGGGGAGTGGTTTTCCTCCTCATGTGTTCTGGGGTTGCGGCTGTCTAGGACAGCCCCCTCGTCAGTGGAAGTCACAGCCGTTGACATGTCCCTCTGCAGGTGGATACGGTGCAGCCTTGAAACAGCATGGCAGCATAAGTGAATCCAAGTGAGACAGGTGTGCAGCCCAGCGACCCGCTGAGCTCTGACTGCAGCTTCCTGCAGACGGGGTCTGTCTGGGAGATGGTGGTGAGGGCTCAGAAACCTGAGACCCTGCGACCGCTTGGGAGACCCGGGCGAGTCCTGGGCTGTTGGCCTCCACCGTGTCCAACCCAGGTCGTCGCAGCTATTTGTGGAGCAAAGCAGCAGATGGAAGTTCTTTCTCTCTTTCTGTTCTGTAAGTCTGCCTTTCCAATAAAAATGAAATAAATCTTAAAAAAGAAGAAATGAGGGTGTGGGAACTTGGAAGGGAACTTCCTGAGGTGGGGTCAGTCTGGGGCTGGTACTGGGTCCCTGACTCGAAGCAGGGGTCAGGCCTGGGTGGGTACTGTGTCTGTTGGCCTGCAGGGCGAGGGCACCACGGAGGAAGGAGGACTGGAGGGAGCGGGTGCTGCAGTGTGTGAGGGAGGACTCAGACAAGAAAGAAGAGGGACGGGCCAGCATCCCATCTGAGTGCTGGTTTGAGGTGTGAGCCCTGGCTGCTCTGCTCTGGTCCAGCTCCCCGTATGGCCTGGGGGAGAGGGGAGGGAGCCTGGTGGGAGGGGCAGCGGAGGATACACCCTGTACCCGTGTGGGAGCCTGGGCTGGGGCTTCTAGCCCCTGACTTGGGCCTGGCTCCACCCTGGCCATTGGAGCTATTTGAGGAGTGAGTCAGCTGATGGATGGCGCTTCCCTCTGACTTTCAAATAAACTTTAAAAATATATATTTTTCAATTTTTAAAAAAAGAAATGTAAGTTGGACCCGGTGCAGTAGGCTAGTGGCTGAAGTTCTCGCCCTGCACCTGCCAGTTCATGTTCTGGCTGCTCCACTTCCCTTCCAGATCCCTGCTTGTGGAACGGGAAAGCAGTGGAGGACAGCCCAAAGCCTTGGGACCCTGCACCCACATGGGAGACCGGAAGAAGCTCCTGGCTCCTGGCTTTAGATCAGCTCAACTCTGGCCGTTGTGGCTGCTTGGGCAGTGAACCAGCAGATGGAAGATCTTTCTCTCTGTACATCTGCCTTTCCAATAAAAATAAATAAGTATTTAAAAAGAAAAGAAATGTAAGTTAAATTAAAAAAATGTTGGAATTCAATTTTTTATGTTGAAGATGATTTTTATTAACTTATTTTAGCTTTTTTGAAAGACAAGGAGACATCTTCCATCTGTTGGTTCACTCCCCAGGGCTGGACCAGGCAGAAGCTGGAAGCTTTAGGACCTGGAACCTGGTCTCCCACACGGGACTCTAGCATATAGGTTGCTACCTGCTGCCTTCCAGGGTATGCCAGTTGGGGGCACAGGCTGCCCAAAGGTGGCTGGCACAGGAGGTGCAGTGTTCTGTCTCCTGACACCTGGATGGGGTGCAGGCTCAGGGAGCCCGAGGCTGGGAGATGTGGTGCTGCCCAGTGTGTCGAGATCCCGTTCCGTACCCCACAGCCTTCAAAGTCCCTGCACTGGAGTAGAAAAGGGGTGATGCAGGCCCAACAGGCACGGCTGCTCCTGGAGTGCTGGCCTCCCTGGTGGGCGCCTGGCTGTGTCTGCTGACGCATATCCTCAGCGTATGTCACTCTGCCTCTCAGAGAATTAAAGTGTGTGTTTTAAATTAAGGCGAAGCGCCCTAACGAAGCTCTCTCCCTCTCTTTCTATACGTGTATGTGTGTTTGTATCTATCTATCTATCTATCTAGAGATGAACAGGAATGACCAGCGAGGTTTGAAGGAGACCAAACAGAGCCTTTAGAGAAACAAATAATGGATCAAATGTTTTGAAAAGTTCAGCCCAGTTCAGGTGCGTGGTTTTACGCAGCTGAGGCTGACTGTGAACTGGAAGCGATTTGTTAAGGACTGGGCAGAGAGCTGCGAGGTGGGACGTATGAGGCGTCTGGTGCCATGTCCCCGGGTGTGCCATCCACAACCTCACAGCTGTGCAGAGTGCCAAAGGTTTGCAGAAACGGGACAAGGGGATCTTGAAAAAGTTCCCAGAAAACATAGATTCTGAAGAAACTGCACAGATCTCAGACAACTTGCTATGACCTGTCTGAGGTCACAGCATTCCACACACACACACACACACACACACACCACATCCTATACACACCACACTGTACAATCACACACCACACACTATACACACCACACCATACAATCACACACCACACACTATACACACCACACCGTACAATTACACATGTACTACAACACTATACACACCACACCATATACACCACAACACACACTATACACACACTCCACTCCACACCATACCACACACCACGCATGTACCACACGCATACCTCACAAACCACACCGTACACGCACACAGCTATGTCATGCCACACATATACCACAGCACAGTACCGCTTACCACCCCCCACACCACAGCACATGTACCACGTTCCGCCCCATGCCCCCAGCACAGCCACACCACGCTCTGGCCGTAACTGTGTAGTTGGAGTGCAGCATCCTTCCACCCCAGAAGTCTGTCCTCACTGAGTCGGCGGAAGCCCTTACTGCCTCTCTGGCCACCATTGTGCCTTTGACCTTTGCTGAGAACTTGCTCTGGGCCCTGGCGTGGGATCAGTTCCAGAATGTTCCACGGGGGCTGAAAGAGTCTATGTTCTGTGCTTCCCGGCACAGTGCCCTGCGCGCCCCTGGACAAAGCAGACTGTTGTGTCATCCTGTGCCCTCACAGACGCTGGACCCACTGTTCACTCCACCCCGGCCAGCTTGCTTCCTCCCGGGCTCCATGTTAGGCTATGTGCCACCGCCGGTGGAGTTGCCTGGCATTTACCTGCCAAGGCGGGCACTTGGCACATTGTCTGCGGTCTCTGACCTGCAAGGTTGTAGATGAAGACTCAAGCGTTTGTTGGCTGCCTCAGGTCCTAGGCTTCTAACTTCAGCCTGGCCCAACCCTGGCTGTCCAGGGCACCTGGCGCGTGGACCCAACTCTGCCTTTGTCTTTCAGATTAAGCAAACAGATAAACAAGTAACTGTAAAAATAAAATTTTCTGACAATCTGTCATTTTTTAAGGTTTATTCATTTTAGTTGGAAAGTCAGATTTTACAGAGAGAAGGAGAGACTGAAAGATCTTCCATCCACTAGTTTACTTTGCATGTGAGCTGATCTGCAGCCAAGAGCTTCTTCCAGGTCCCCCCTTGGGTGCAGGGTCCCAAGGCTTTCCCAGGACACAAGCAGGAAGCTGGAAAGGAACTGGAACATCTGAGACACAAACCAGAGCCCCTAGGGATCCCAGCACATGCAAGCAAGGACTTTAGCCACTAGGCTATTGTGCCAGGCCCTATCTGTCATATACATATATATAAAGATTCACTTATATTTGAAAGGCATCTGCTAATTCACTTCCCAGTTAGCCACAAGAGCTCCATCCTGGTCTCCTACATGTACTCTGGCCAGTCAGTGGCGCTACCTTAAGCCACACCCAGGTGCCCCCTTGCCCAGCAGCCCGGACAGGTTCTGCTAGGATCTCTGTGGGCTGCGGCCTCTGGACCCAGTCTTCACTCTCCCTGGAGTGTCCGGCACACCTGGCTCCCTGGGAATGGCAGGCTTTGCCCCTGGTGTGGTGAGCGTGGAGCCACAGAGACAGGCGAGCCTGCCCCAACAGCTGCCCCTCGTGGGGCCTAGGATGGCTGCACACAGTTCATTACCATGGCATAGCTATGTAGCCAGGTGCCAGGGGGCAGCAAGGTGACCACTGCCCTCTGGGATGGCTCTTCACGCCAGCATTTCCATGATGTTGCTGATCTCAGCCTTTGCTTTGTAGTCACAGACGTCTCCACTGGTCCCTCCACAACTCCTCCTCTTGTCCATAGAGGCACCATCTCGCCCAGTGCCTCCTGTCCACAGATGCAGGAATGGGCAGGAGAGCTGGAGACCTGCCATTGTAAAAGGTGGACAGCTCCATGCTCTTCAGTGCAGTCGCTGCACCAGTGAGGCTGGTGGTGCCCCTGTGGTGGGCTCAGCCTGTAGCAGGATGTGGCTGGCAGGAGCAGGAGCCCCTGTGAGCACCAGTGAGGCTGGTGGTGCCTCTGTGGTGGGCTCAGCTGGCTGGTGATGCCCTGTGGTGGGCTCAGCCTGTAGCAGGATGTGGCTGGCACAGTGAGCTGGCCAGTGGTGCCCCTGTGGTGGGCTCAGCTGGCTGGTGATGCCCTGTGGTGGGCTCAGCCTGTAGCAGGGTGTGGCTGGCACAGTGAGCCGGCCAGTGGTGCCCTGTGGTGGGTTCAGCTGGCTGGTGGTGCCCTGTGGTGGGCGCAGGCTGCAGCAGGGTGTGGCTGGTGCAGTGAGCCGGCCAGTGGTGCCCTGTGGTGGGCTCAGGCTGGCTGGTGGTGCCCTGTGGTGGGCTCAGCCTGCAGCAGGGTGTGGCTGGCACAGTGAGCTGGCTGGTGGTGCCCTGTGGTGGGCTCAGCCTGTAGCAGGGTGTGACTGGCACAGTGAGCCGGCCAGTGGTGCCCTGTGGTGGGTTCAGCTGGCCGGTGGTGCCCTGTGGTGGGCTCAGGCTGCAGCAGGGTGTGGCTGGAGCAGTGAGCCGCTGCTGTTTCCGGGGCTCCTGATGTACAGAGCGTCCTCTGTTCAGAGCCCCTCCTCTGAGGAAGCTGGAATCTGGCGCCTCCCGCCTACTCGCAGCCGGGAGGCTCTGCCATGAGGCGGGAGGAAGAGCCATGTGGGCACCAGCCCCCGCCCCATGTGGACCTGCCTGGCCGTGTGTGGGCCCAGAATTAAGCAGATCTGGGGTGCAGGAGTTCTGAGAAGTGTGATCGCTCACTATGAATACAGTCCATTCTGCTGAAAATGACAAAAAGCAGACCAAGAAACCACACAGAGCTCTTCCACTTCTTCTGGGACCATCACTCCCTGCTCGGAGAAGCAGACACCGTGCTGGGCAGGCAGTAGGGTGCCCCCAGGTGATGAGCCTGCACCCTGCGTCCCTCTGGGACCCTGGTCTGTGCAGGCCTCCACAGGGGTTGCCCAGTGGACACATAGAGCCCACACGCACCCCAGGGCCAGCCTGCAGGACAGCTCTGCAGGGGAGGGAAGCAGAGCGCAAGCCCGCCTGTCGGCCTCTGTCCAGGCCGCTTGCAGGCGACCTACCAGGACATGCGACAGCCCGTTGTGGAGAATGATGGCACTGATGAGGGCACGCAGGCCTGGGCACGAAGGCTGAGAGAACATGTGCTCATCCCCATCTCCTCCCAGAGACCCGAATGAAACAGGAAGGGCAAACGGAGAGCACCATCACACCGCTGGCTCCTGTTCCTGCAAGCCACAGCATCCCTTACCGGCACCGGTTCGTGAACCGGCTGTTCACTTCTCATCCTCTACTGCTTACTACCTGGGAAAGCAGTAGAGGATGGCCCAAGTCCTTGAGACCCTGTACCTGTGTGGGAGACCTTGGATCAGCTCAGCTGCAGCCACTGAGGAACTGAACCAGCAGATGGAAGATGTTTCTGTCTCATCTCTCTGTAAATCTTCCTTTCAAAAAAAAAAAAAAGTGGGTCTGTGGAGTGACCACAGCTGAGAGAGGCAGCCCGAGCAGGTGGGGCTTGTCTGTGGAGGTGAGTGGGACAGCATTGGCTGGTTCACTGAACGAGATCAGGAGCTGTGGCTCATGGAGCTGGTACATGGCAGGCGTCTGATGAAGCTGAGGGGATCTGGGGGGACCCAGAGGGGTTCAGTCACAACATGCTAGGGAGCTGCCATCCACCAGCAGCCATGGGCCAGACTTGGGTCCGCTCCTGGACTCGACTCCTGGGGAGCTGCTGCAGGCAGGATGAGCCAGACACTGGGCTCAGGCCAGGCTTGGGGCTTGCATGTGGCCACAGCTGCCTAGCTGCTCTCCTCCAGTGACAGGTGGACCAATCCTTCATGCTTAGCAAGGACCAGTCCTCCCCACTGGCCTTTGTCGTAAGGCTGCAGGCGGCAGGTACGCTGAGCTACTGCTCTGAAAGCCAGCATCCCATGTCAGAGCCAATTCCAGGGTCTATTCCCGGCTGCTCCCTGCACCCACATGGGAGACCTGGAAGAAGTCCCTGGCTCCTGGCTTCAACCTGGCCCAGCCCTGACTATTATGGCCATTGGGTGGGTAAATCAGCAAATGGAAGACCTCTCTCTTTCTCCTTTCTATAACTCTGCCTTTCGGATAAATTTGATTTTTGAAAAAATAAACAAGATCTATTTTAAAAGCTGTTATGAGGAGCAGGCATCTGCAGTGATTTGCATGTGGTTGGGACACAGGTGCCATTTCAGTGCTGGGGTCTGGGGTCTCACCGTGAAGATGGATGCAGCAGGCAGTGGTGCCAGGACCCCCGGGAGAGACCTAACCAAGCCCATGGCCAGCATGGGCACTGAGAGAACGAGCCCTCATGGGGGAGAGGGTTCTGTAACTTTGCTTTTGAATAGGTGTAAAGTATTGTGTGTGGTGCAGGGAGAGGTCGAATCCCCGATCTCAACGTGGAGTGGCCTAGGCTGCTCAGGGGCTGTGGGGAGACCCCTGGTTCCCTCGTGTTTGCCCAGCGCTGCCCGGGAGAGGTCTGCATGATGGGTGACTTTCTCCACCACACCCCATGGGGCAGCATGGCCATAACAAGCCATTCATGTCCACAGGGCAGCACCTCCCTGCCTGAGGCGGTCCTGACTGTCCACGGACGCCGTGTGTCCGCCCTGAGGAGCAGCTGGCCATGTCCCAGGCACCGGATTATGAGTCCAGGAGTCACAATGTGGACGGGCCCGAGTCCCGGACGTCGGCATCCAGCACCAGGTAAGGAAGCTCCAGGGGCCTTGGAAAGGGGGCAGCGGGAGTCCGTCACCACCCGGGAGTGGGGCTTGCCCGCCCACTGCACTCCCCCAGCCCTTGTCACTGAGCCTCGCTCTGCCAGTCCTGGGCACAGCCACACTGCACCCCTAGGCCCATGCTGGGGTCCTTGCCAAGCTGGTACTGGAAGCCTCCTCCAGGAACCAGCCCAGCTCTGCAGACCCCTGTGCCACTCAGCCTGCACTTGATCCCCTAGGGCCCTCCCCACACTCCCTGTGCACACACACACACACACACACACACACCCTGTTAGGGCCCTCCCCACACTGCCTGTGCACACACACACACACACACACCCTGTCAGTGCCTTCCCCACACTGCCTGTGCACACACACACACACACACACACACACCCTGATAGGGCCCTCCCCACACTGCCTGTGCACACACACACATACCCTGTTAGTGCCTTCCCCACACTGCCTGTACACACACACACACACACACCCTGTTGGGGCCCTCCCCACACTCCCTGTGCACACACACACACACACCCTGTTAGGGCCCTCCCCACACTGCCTGTGCACACACACACACACACACCCTGTTAGGGCCCTCCCCACACTCCCTGTGCACACACACACCACCCCCCATGTGTGGCCCTCCCCACACTGCCTTTGCACACACACACACACACACACACACCCTGTTAGGGCCCTCCCCACACTGCCTGTGCACACACACACACACACACACACACCCTGTTAGGGCCCTCCCCACACTCCCTGTGCACACACACACACACACCCTGTTAGGGCCCTCCCCACACTGCCTGTGCACACACACACACACACACCATGTTAGGGCCCTCCCCACACTGCCTGTGCGCACACACACACCCTGTTAGTGCCTTCCCCACACTCCCTGTGCACACACACACACCCTGTTAGTGCCTTCCCCACACTCCCTGTGCACACACACACACACACACACCGTTAGTGCCTTCCCCACACTCCCTGTGCGCACACACACACACACACACCCTGTTAGTGCCTTCCCCACACTCCCTGTGCGCGCACACACACACACACACACACACACACCCTGTTAGTGCCTTCCCCACACTCCCTGTGCACACACACACACACACCCTGTTATTGCCTTCCCCACACTCCCTGTGCGCGCACACACACACACACCCTGTTAGGGCCTTCCCCACACTCCCTGTGCACACACACACACACACACACCCTGTTAGTGCCCTCCCCACACTCCCTGTGCACACACACACACCCTGTTAGGGCCCTCCCCACACTCCCTGTGCGCGCACACACACACACACACACCCTGTTAGGGCCCTCCCCACACTCCCTGTGCACACACACACACACACACACACACACACCCTGTTAGTGCCTTCCCCACACTGCCTGTGCACACACACACACACACATACCACCCCCATGTGTGGCCCTCCCCACACTCCCTGTGCACACACACACACACACACCACCCCAATGTGTGGCCCTCCCCCAACAACGCATGTACAGCATTACACGGAGTCCATGTCCCGTCAGCTCCCTTTCTTGGCTGAGGGCATGATGCTCAGGAAACAATCTTGAGTGTTCTTGTAGGTGGCAGCTCGCCCCCACAGACTCTGCACCTCCAGGGCTGCAGCAAAGCTCTCATGTTCTGGTGCGGGAGGTCATGGCAGTTCTGTGCAGAAGCCGCGATGTCCTGTCCCTGACCCTTCACCTCTCTGCAGAGGTGCGGTGCTGGTGGCCGCGGGCGGGGTCAGCGCCCGGGCTACCTGCAACACTCACCACCTTGTCCTGTAGGCTGGAGTGGGTCGAGATTATCGAGCCGCGCACACGCGAGCGCATGTACGCCAACCTAGTGTCAGGCGAATGTGTGTGGGACCCGCCGGCCGGTGTGCGGATTAAACGCACCAGCGACAACCAGTGGTGGGAGCTCTTCGACCCCAACACATCCCGCTTCTACTACTACAATGCCAGCTCTCAGCGCACCGTGTGGCACCGGCCGCACCACTGCGACATCATCCCGCTGGCCAAGCTGCAGACCCTGAAGCAGAACACCGAGTCCCCACGCGCCTCCGCTGACAGCAGCCCGGGCCGCGGCAGCAGCGTCAGCCGCGAGGGCAGCACCAGCTCCTCCCTGGAGCCTGACGAGGCTGACCGTGCGCAGGAGCTGCCGGCCAGGCCCGGCCGTGGCCAGCCAGTGCCCTTCGGGGCAGTGAAGGAGGACAGTGGCAGGTGAGGAGGGCAGAACTTGGCCTTGGGGGATGGGGTAGGGTAGTGCTCGTGGCGGATACGTGAGGCCACAGCCACATGAAATGCTCTGTGCCCTTGCGTTGGCAGAAGGCTGGTGCTCCAAACCCAGAGGGCGTCCGGCCTCTCATTAGCATGTGGCCCTCTGGCTGCCTGGCCTCAGAACTGTGCACTGGCCCCTGCCCGCCCCTCTGCTCAATGGTAGACACCTCGTGGGTGCTGGGTGAGGAAGGGAGCTCCTGGGAGCCTGCCCCATGCTTAAGCTGGAGGTTTCCACAGTGCCATCTGTGGGGCAGAGGGCGCCTGAGGGCACACAGGTCTGCCTTCCATAGTTGGAGGTGCTGTCACTCTTACAGAGGAGAAAGGGGGATCAGGTAAGGACAGGCAGGAACCCCTGCCAGGGTCAAGGAGCTCCATGAGGGAGCTGGGCCCTGAGACTCTGGCGGCTCCTGGCAGCTTTGGCCCGAGTGTGGGGGCTGAGCCCAGCACCCAACCTTGCCACCAGCACCTGTGGTGCGTGGGGGGACAGAGCCACTTCCTGGTGTGAGGGCAGGACTGGGACAGCTGTGTGGGCCTCACTGCCCAGGTGAGCCCAGTGATGAGCAGCAGTGCCCAAGGATAGGACGGCCGGTGACCCCTGTGTGCCCCTCCAGGACCTCGTCGCTGCGCTGGACTGCGGGCACCAAGGAGCGCATGCTCATCAAGGTGGCTGACCGGGAGCCCAGCTTCTTGGCTCCCCAAGGCAATGGCTACAGCCCGGACAGCCAGCCCGGGGCTCGTGCTCGCAGACCCTCAGGCAGCCAGCACTCGCCTGTCCTGCAGACGTTCACCCCGGACGCAGATGGCTCCGTGTTCTTCCCGGAGAGGAGGCCGGCCCCGTTCCTGAAGAGGGCCGAGCCCCTGGGAAGCTGCTCCCCACTGCTGGGCCAGCCCCGGAAGCCGTCCGGCGACTCGCAGCCATCCTCCCCGCGCTATGGCTACGAGCCCCCGCTCTATGAGGAGCCCCCTGTGGAGTACCAGGCCCCCATCTATGACGAGCCGCCCATGGACGTGCAGTATGAGGCCGGCTCCCCTCAGAGGTCCCCAGGCCGCAAGCCCCGCGCCCTGCTGCCGGCAGCCCGTCAGGTGCCCACTTCGCCCTGCCAGCAGCTGGTGCTCACCAAGCAGAAGTGCCCCGAGCGCTTCGTGGGCCTGGAGTACAGCCCTGCGGGCAAGGAGTATGTACGACAACTGGTGTACGTGGAGCAGGCCGGCTCCAGCCCCAAGCTGCGCACAGGCCCCCGGCACAAGTACACCCCCAACCCAGGCGGTGGCTCCTACTCGCTGCAGCCCAGCCCCTGCCTGCTGAGGGACCAGCGCCTGGGCGTGCACTCCGGGGACTACAGCACCATGGAGGGCTCTGAGCTGCGCCACACGCAGCCCCGGGCCCGGGAGGACACCATGTCCTGGTCCAGTCAGCAGGACACCCTGTCTTCCACTGGCTACTCTCCGGGCACACGCAAGAGGAAGAGTCGGAAGCCCTCCCCGTGCCCGCCCCCGAATGACAGTCCCGGGGACCTGCTGGGCGAGCAGCCGGTGGAGGAGGAACACACCGCGGGCCTGGCACAGCTGAAGCGTGCTGAGGCCGAGGCCGAGGCCGGGCATGGCGCCACGGAGCCGCACCTGGCACAGGCGCGGCTGGCCTGGGAAGCCCAGCAGGCCCACTTCCACATGAAGCAGAGGGGCAGCTGGGACTCACAGCGGGACGGCTCAGGCTATGAGAGCGACGGGGCCGTGCCCATGCCCATGCCCGGGCCCGTGGTGCGCGCCTTCAGCGAGGATGAGGCCCTGGCGCAGCAGGATGGCAAACACTGGAGGAGGGGTGCCTTCGAGAAGCTTGGCTTCCCCCAGGTCCTGCTAGAGAAGAGTGTGTCGGTGCAGACCAACCTGGCCTCCCCGGAGCCCTACCTCCACCCCTCACAGGTGGGTGCCCGGGCTCCCTGAGGCTGAGAGCAGCTTGGGGGAGCCCACGAGGTGGGGATGTGGGGCCCAGGCCTCGAGTGAGGGTCCTTGAGCAGGAGCCGCAAGCCGTATTCTCCCTGTGGCTCCAGGAACAAGCCCTTGGTCCCCCCAGGAGGCTGCACCCCTGTCCAGCAGCGGGCATCCAGCGGCTCTTGGTCCTGCAGAGGTTCCAGTGACCATTTTCTCATCTTCGCACTAAGCTGCTGCAGGCTCAGATGGCCAGGGAGAGGTGGGCGAGGGCTCGTTGTGTCTGGTCTCTCCAGTGACCTGTAGCCAGGCTTCCTCAAGCTGGACTGGCCAGTCCATCTTAGCCTCCTGGGAGGCCGTGTGGCCTTGGCGTTGTCACAGTCTGGGAGGGTTGACAGCAACACGGCGGGGGAGAGGCCCGCAGGAGGCAGAAGCCTGAGGCCACAGGCCTCGGACCAAGGGCCGTTGGGCCCACAGCATTGGGTCAGTCCTGGCTCACACAGAAAAGGGCGGTCTGGAGGCTCACTCTAGCTCTCCCGCCATGCTGCATGCCTGGCTCCTTCCTGATGAGCGGCTGAATGGGAGCAGCACAGCACCCACAGGATACCCATGGAAAGCTGCTCCCCATAATCCATCAGCACCCATATTGCCCAAGTTCACTGACCACATGGCTGCCCGTGGGCAGCAGGCTCTGATGTGTCCACCAGACTGGCCATCCACTTCTCACCTCAGCAACCTTAACTTAGCAGTGAGTTTGAGTGACTCACACCCCCTGCAGCTGGTCCACGTGCTCACACCTCCTGTGGTTGGTCCACGTGCTCACTGGTCCACGTGCTCACACCTCCTGTGGTTGGTCCACGTGCTCACTGGTCCACGTGCTCACACCTCCTGGGGCTGGTCCACATTTGCCAGGTCACACCTATTGTAGCTGTGGTCCACATGTGCCTGATTGCACAGTCCTAACAGCCAGCGTCTCCTATGTCCTTCCCAGTCTGAGGACCTGGGTGCCTGTGCGCAGTCTGAGAACGGCCAGCAGAGCCGCACCGTGGTGCCCAGCTCCAGCTGTGTTTTCCCCACCTTCGCACTCCGCAAGCCATGCTCTGAGACTGACATTGAGAACTGGGCCTGTGAGCACTTCAACAGGCACACCCAGGGCCTGTTCCGCCGTAAGGTGTCCATTGCCAACATGCTGGCCTGGAGCAGCGAGTCCATCAAGAAGCCCATGATTGTGACCAGTGACCGGCATGTCAAGAAGGAGGCCTGTGAGGTCTTCAAGCTGATCCAGATGTACATGGGTGACCGGCGGGCCAAGGCGGACCCACTGCATGTGGCCCTGGAGATTGCCACAAAGGGGTGGAGCGTGCAGGGGCTGCGCGATGAGCTCTACATCCAGCTGTGCCGGCAAACCACGGAGAACTTCCGTCTAGATAGCCTGGCCCGCGGCTGGGAGCTCATGGCCATCTGCCTGGCCTTCTTCCCACCCACACCTAAGTTCCACTCCTACCTAGAGGGTTACATCTACCGGCACATGGACCCTGTTAACGACACAAAAGGTAAGAGCCATGTGTGTGGCCTGTGACCCCACCAGCTGGGGTGCCACAGCCACAGGGAGGGCCACCAAGAGGGCTGTTGCTGGCGGTGTCATGCCACAGGTCACTCAGCCAGCAGGGCCCAGGCTGAGTGCAGGAGCACAGCACTGCCACGGACACACGTGTGTCACACACACATCCTACAGCTCAGGCCTCCAGTGCCGTGCTTACAGTGCAGCCTACCTGGCTGTGGTATCCACGGAGCCCAAGTTCTGCTCGGGCCTCTCCTTGGCACAGCAGTGGGGCTGGTCTACCTGCTGGGAATCCAGATGTGGAAGCAGCAGAGGTGCAGGGTGGGTCTACAGCCTTCCAGCATGGATCCCTGCTGAGGGAGCGCCTGCATTAGAGACCAGAGCCAATGCCCAGCAGCCTAGGGCTGCCTGGCCTTCTCTGGTGGCCTTGGGTCCTTGGTCTCCTCGGACCCTGCCAGAGGCACAGGCAGGCCAGCGCACACTGCTTGGCATCAGGAGGGCCAGAGCTGTGCCGTGAGCTGGGAACTGCAGGTGTGTCCTCACAGCTCAGCCCAGCCTGGCCATGACCTTCCTGAGAGGGCTGGATGTCCAGCACCTGGCAGAACCCCCAAGGAGCACAGGTGGCCCTGCTTCAGCTGCCTTGGCCTTGCAGGGTATGTGGATATGGTAAGGCCTGTAGCACAGGGGTAGGCATCTGGCCAAAGTGGAGAGGACCCAGACCCTCCGGCAGACAGGGCTCCCTGGGGAGCTTGGCCACCGCCTTCTGAGGGTACACGCAGAGGTTGGGGCACCTTGTCCCACCAGCTCACCACAGAAGCCTGTGTGTGCGCCTTCGCTTTGAGTGCCCCTAGGCTGGGCAAAGGCCACAGGGAGGGCCTGGGCTGTGCTTGGTCCTGCAGCAGCCCGGGTCCTTCTCCTGCAGGTGGCTGCTGCTTTTCAGCCTTGGCTCCTTCAGCGCCACGTCAACCAGCTCTGCCCCTGGCAGCAGTGCCTTCTGAGTGTGGCACGTGGGCCCAGGAGGGGAAGCTCGGTCCCACAGACCAGTCTGGCCATGTGAGGTGCACAGAGACAGGCAGAGCTGGGACCAGTCCCTGCACCTGACACATGACCCTGAATTGCCCCCAGCATGTGAGCACCGTGCCCAGAGACGGGGCCACATCCCAGTCACTGCATCTTGTACATGCGGGCTCTTGTGGACGTGGAGGAATGCTTGGCAGTGCACACGTTTACCAGAGCCCAGCACACTATCAGAAGCACCTGGGCAGATCCCCCGCCATGAGCCGGCAGTTCTGCTCCCCAAGAAGGGAAGACAGACTCCCTGGGGCCTGTGCTCCTTGTGCCGTGTGCTCACGTGGTAAACAGCTGGCCTGGTGCATACTGTAAAGGGATGCTCAGGAGACAGTGCTGGGGTGCACGGTGACTCATGCAAATGCCAGCAAACTGCACCGCCAGGCTGAAACGGCTGGTTGTGTTGATGCTGCAGCACTTCACACACAGGGCAGAGAGGGCAGGAAGGAGACCCGTTTCCAAGCAACAAAGGAGACTGGCAGCTTGAGGGATGTGGCTCACTCCTCAGTCACTTTTTTTTTTTTAATTGAAAAGTCAGACTTGCAGAGAGGAGCGACAGATCTTCGTCCACTGGTTCACTCCCCAAGTGGCTGCAACGGCTGGCCAGAACTGTGCCGATCAGGGGCTTCTTCCAGGTCTGCACACAGGTGCAGGGTCTCAAAGCTGGGCCGTCCTCGACTGCTTCCCAGCAAACAGGGAGCTGGGAAGGAGGTGGAGCACCCGTATGGGATTCTGACTCCTGAAAGGCGAGGGCTTTGGCCCCTGAATGGCTGAGAACTCACGCGGGAAAGGGAAGGGGCAGGGATCGGCCTCAGCTCCAGGGGTCATGACATAAGTTCTGGATCGGAATCTAGCCCATCCTATTCAGGCCATAGACCATCTCAGCATTAGGAACCAGGGACACAGGCGTCTTGGGGGTCCCCAGCACCAGGTTGGCGTTGAGAACGAGCTCAGACATCCCATCGTCTGCCATCCAGAGCCTCTCTGATCAGCTTGCACATACTGTTATTAGAAAGGTAGACGGTGGGGGGGTCCCCTCTGCTGGTTCTCCAGCTGCCTGCCCTAGCCAGAGCTAAGCCCTGCTGAGGCCAGCAGCCTGGAGCTCTGCCCACGTCAAGGGTCAGCCCTTGAGCCTGGGCGACCTGATGACGAGGTGCATGTCCCTAGCAGCCAACTGTCCAGCCAGAAACTTCTTAACAAGAGTAAACTATAAAGGAAACTGTGAAGGGCAGGGTGGACATCAGTGAAGGAAGAAGCAAAATCAGATAAAATGGATGGGGTGGAGCCAATTGTCTGAGGGGACTGGCGGGGTGTTTAACCCTAACAGACGGCCAGTGGACACTGGGTACTTGTCAGCTTTGAGGTTAGTCACTCAGTCAGAAGCAGGTGAGAAGGGGCCCAGAGTACGTTAGAGAAGCTCCCAACCCTGACGGCTTCCTGGACTCCTCCTACTGGCTGACTCCGGTTTGTGTGGCCACTGGCAGCAGAGTGGGTCATCCTGAGCCAGGCTGAGTCAGCATCAGAGATGGCCCAGGAACAATCCAGAGGAAACCCTTGGGGTCGTCACCACAAGGATGGAAAAGCTTTTGACCACTTCCCCATCCCACCCTCAACAGAAACTTCAGGCAGGGCAGGCCAAAGGTTGAGGGGGCCACTGGTCTGCTGGCAGATGCTGAGGCCTGCGGGAGACCATGGCAGAGCCTTGCCCAGCATGGCAAGAGCCAGATTGTCACACCTGTTAGTGGTTGGGCCCAGGACACCTGCTGACAGGGACGCGCATCATCCAGTTATTCTAGTGTCCTGAGCAGGCACACATGTAGGCTCCGCGGTGGCTGCAGGGGGGTGTCCTGCCTGGGGGAGGGAGATGGGTAAGGACGCTTGCCTGGTGGATTCAGTGTAGTTGGTGCTACGTGACCACACCTGGGAAGTAGCGCGGTGTCTGAGCTTCCGGCCATGTTGCAGTGAAATATACATGGCTCACATGACCCTTCAGGCCATAAATGCTTTCCACAGAACGGGATGAGGATGGCCTGGGCAGGTGCTGGGAGCAGTGGGGATGCACGTACCTGTCTCAGGGTCCTGGGATCAAGCAAGCTCCCTGCTAATGCACCCAGGACCTGCACACAGCTCCTGGCTCCTGTGTCACCTGGTTTGCAGGGGCTGTTGCAGCCAGTTGAGGAGTGAAGGAGTGAACCAGCAATGGGAATTGATGTGTGTGTCTGTCTCTTAAATTAAATGAAAACAAATTATTTTTAAAATGGGGTGGGCCCGATGGAGTCCTGGCCCCCCTAATTCCCTTTCTGTAGTTCTGGGAAGACATGATGATGGCCCCAGTGCCTGGATCCCTGCACCCACAAAAGTGCCCTGACAGTGGTCGGAACAACTGGGAGGGGGCGAATCGGCCTATGGAAGGGCTTCCCCCTCCCTCTGGCTCTCCCTCCCTCCCTCCCTCCTTCTCTCCCTCTCCCCTGTCTTCCTCCCGCTCTTTTCTTGCCTTCCCTCCCACCCCCTCTCTCTCTCCCTCCCCCTCTGTCACGCTGCCTGTCAAGTGAGCCGACATCTCAGGAGCACACCCATGTGTGCCCTGGTGTTGACAGGCATGTCTGCGCTGTCTTGGCTGACTGGACGTCCAACACCTTCATCTCTAAGTAGCCTCTCCCATGACCAGGGACTGCAGGGTGCTGCAGAAGACTCACTCACTTTTGGTCACACAGCATTCTCCATGAATCGCACCTGCACTGGCCCTGGCAGAGGACGGCTCAGGTCCTGGGACCTGCTACTATGCAGGCCCCAGATGGAGCTCTGGCCTGGCCTGGCCCTGGCACTGCGGGGTGAGCAGCTGACAGGAAGCATCAAGTGTATGGATACAAAGAAGGTTATTTTTATTCCAAGATTTATCTGTGTGTTCAAAAGGCAGAACTACAGTGAATCCACTGATTCACTCCCTGATGGCCAGAGCTGGCCGAGCCAAGAGCTTCCTTCAGGTCTCCCTCATGGGTGCAGGGTGCCAAGGACTTGGGCCGTCCTCCACTGCTTTCCCAGGTGGAGCAGTATCATGCTGGATGGGAGTAGCCAGGACTCGAAGCAGTGCCCATGTGGGATGCCAGTGCTGCAGGTGGAGCGCTGGCCTGTGCCACTGTCAGGTGCTGGCAAGGAGGGCTAATGGCAGAGCAGGTGGAAGCACAGAGTCGCAGCAACGAGTGAGTGTGGACCCTGGTCGGAGGGGCTGCGACTGGACCAGAGCCTCATCGTGCATGGAGCCAGCGGGCTGAGCCGAGCAGGTGCTGCCCGCCTGGCCCTGCGTGTGCCTGCACAGTAACAGGCCCCCTCCCCGGGAGTCGAGCCTGGGGCCCTCACCGCTGTGTTTGCTCCCCAGTGACGCTGCACATGCGCCAGCTCCTGGAGAGGAACGCTAAGAAGAAGTGCAAATTGAGAAAGAAACCCAAGCCCTATGTTGAAGAGCCGGATGGTAGGGTCTGCCGGCCACAGCGCCGCCTTAGCCAGCTCTGCTCTCCAGCCCTGGCCGCCTGGCCTGCTCTCTAACCGCTTCCGGGCTGGGGGGATGGGGCACTAACCAAGCTGCAGCCTCCCCTGTCCCGCCTGGGGAGGGAAGGGCCATGATGGGCCCAGGCAAGAGGACAGACCCGGGGATTGGTCCCACCCAGGGCCAACGCAGGGCGCTGTGCCTGCACCCCAGGTGGGGAGAGCCATGCCAGGACCACACACTGGCAATCTCAGAGGAGTCTTGCCAGTACACCTGCCCTGAAGCAGCACCTGGCTGCCCCCTGGGGCCTATTCCCCTCCCCGAGACCCATGGTGTAAGCTCCCCTTCCTCTGGCAAGGCCCTCTGTGCTGTGGGTGGGGTGGGAGGGATAGGAAATGGCCATAGGGCCTAGTTAGGCCAGGTTAGGGCCTGACAGGCGTGGTCCACCCCCACAGTGACCCCACAGGGCTACCCCTCTTCCAGTGACTCTGGGCTCTGCAGGAACCGCCCCAGGGATGCCCCAAATGTTCCAGTTCTGGGCACTGAATCCTAAGCTGGCTGAGGCCGCACCTGGAGTTTCCTTCTGGGGTCTCCTGCTGGGCTCTGCTCTTGGGGTCTGCACCTGGAGTTTCCTTCTGGGATCTCCTGCTGGGCTCTGCTCTTGGGGTCTGCACCTGGAGTTTCCTTCTGGGATCTCCTGCTGGGCTCTGCTCTTGGGGTCTGCACCTGGAGTTTCCTTCTGAGGTCTCCTGCTGGGCTCTGCTCTTGGGGTCTGCATCTGGAGTTTCCTTCTGGGGTCTCCTGCTGGGCTCTGCACCTGGAGTTTCCTCCTGGGGTCTCCAGCTCCCTGGAGGCCTGGGGTCCATTTGGCCAAGACTCAGTCTCTGTGGAAACGTTTATTTCCAAAACCCTCCTGTGCACCCAGAGGGGGCTACCCAAACCTGCACAGATATTCTGGGGTCAGGACCCCTGCTGCAATGGAGTGGGGGAGGACGAAGTCCCAGGGATCCTGCCTGGGGGCAGGAGACTGCAGAGAACCTGAAGGACTGGTCCCCAAGGGCCTCATCCAGTGGCCAGAGCAGAGTCCTGCCTGATGGGTGCCTTCGCCTCGGCCCAGCCCTGCCCTACCAGCACCTTCTTGGCCACGGGGGTGGTGGGGGGTTTAGGCACAGGACACTGCCTGCAGGCCGGGCCCAGGTGACAGGTGCACCTTTTCTTCCAGGGGTGGCTGTGAGCACCTATGCCAAGTACTGCTACCACAAGCTGCAGAAGGCAGCTCTGACCGGGGCCAAGAAGGTACGGGCGCTGACAAGACGCACAAACTCCAGCGGGGGAGGCAGGGATAGGGCGGCAAGGCCTGGAGAGCCTGGTCAGCTGTCCTGACCCCCCTAGTCGCAGGCCTGGAACTGGGTGGGCCAAGACTGCCCCATGGTTGGAGGCCCAAGCAGTGTCTCCGGGGCACAGCCCCTGCCCACCTTGTGGTCTCACAGCGGGGTCCACCCCTGTGAGAGGCTGGGACGGAGGCCGCGCTGTGTCCGCAGGGCCTGAAGAAGCCCAACGTGGAGGAGATTCGCCACGCCAGGAATGCCGTGTTCAGCCCATCCATGTTTGGCAGCGCGCTGCAGGAAGTGCTGACCATGCAGAAGGAGCGGTACCCAGAGCGGCAGCTGCCCTGGGTGCAGACGCGACTCTCAGAGGAGGTGCTGGCGCTCAACGGCGACCAGACTGAGGGCATCTTCAGGTGGGGCCAGGGGCCCACTGTGTGGACGGGGAGGGGGCTGTACGGACGCTGCCCTGGGGGACCCTGCAGGCCTGAGTCGTCTCCCTGGACTGCAGAGAGCCCGAGGGGGTCGCTGCCTGGCAAGCTGCTAGTCACGAGTGCAGCCGCAGCCACCGCCCTCGATTGTGGACACGCGTGTGCAGGCTAGGGGGCAGCTGGGGTGGAGGGATATGCCGGCTGCTTGACGCCCGCGCTGCCGCCAGGGTCCCTGGAGACATCGATGAGGTGAATGCCCTGAAGCTGCAGGTGGACCAGTGGAAAGTGCCCACTGGCCTGGAGGACCCGCACGTCCCTGGTGAGTCCCGGGCAGGCCCCTGCCCACGCCCCGCGTGGCCGGGTTCCTGGCTCCGTGCCCGCCCCGCTGAGCCCGCTGTGCCCGCAGCGTCGCTGCTCAAGCTGTGGTACCGCGAGCTGGAGGAGCCGCTCATCCCACACGAGTTCTACGACCAGTGCATCGCTCACTACGAGAGCCCCGAGGCGGCCGTGGCCGTGGTGCACTCGCTGCCGCGCGTCAACCGCATGGTGCTGTGCTACCTCATCCGCTTCCTGCAGGTACGCAGGGAGGGGTGCTGCCTGCACGCCCTGCGGCCCGCGCCCAGCCCTCAGCCCTCGCTCCTCGCAGGTGTTCGCGCAGCCGGCCAACGTGGCAGCCACCAAGATGGACGTGAGCAACCTGGCCATGGTGATGGCGCCCAATTGCCTGCGGTGCCGCTCGGACGACCCCCGCGTCATCTTCGAGAACACGCGCAAGGAGATGTCGTTCCTGCGCGTGCTCATCCAGCACCTGGACACGAGCTTCATGGAGGGCGTGCTCTAGCGGCCTGGCCACCCCAAGTGCCTCCCGCTCGGGCCCCGCGCCCGGGCCCGCGCGTCCAGCTGCGCCCGGCAGGTGGAACCTGAGCCCGTCTCCGCCGCCGCCCCAGTCCCCGCCCCGCCTGTGCGGAGCCTCCCCTCCGCCCACAAACACACCGTTTTATATATTTTTAGAGTTGAGTTTTTATTTATTAAAAACGAGGACACCCAGCCCACGGGCGGCGGGCCCCGCCGTGTTAATAAAGGAGACGGATCGCCGCTGCCTCGCCTTCCTGGGGCCGCGGGCGGGAGGGCGCCGGCACGGAGCCAGGGCGCGCGGCCGAGGCGCACGGAGGCCGGGGTGCGCGCGGCGCCGCCCGCTTCCGGCGAGGAGGAGGATGTGGCGGCCGTGCGGGGCGCTGCGGGCCGGGCCCAGGGCCTGGGCGCAGACGCGGGCAGCCCGGGCTTGCGGCGGCGTCGCGGGCGTCTCCTACACGCAGGGCCAGAGCCCGGAGGCCCGCACGCGCGAGTACTTCTACTACGTGGACCATCAGGGGCAGGTGCGGCGGGGGGCCAGCCGGGCGCGGGCGGAGGGCCGGGAGGCCGTCTCGGGCCGTGCGCGCTCAGGGCCGGGCCTCCGTCCGCAGCTGTTCCTGGATGATTCCAAAATGAAGAACTTCGTCACCTGCTTCAAAGGTACCGGGGCGTCCCGCAGCCCCCCGCCGCCCTGGGCCCCTCGCGCCCCGCGTGGTCAGCGCCCGCGCCCCTTGTCCCCACAGACCTGCAGTTCCTCGTCTTCTTCTTCTCTCACCTGAGACGCAACCGCAGCGGGCGTTACGAGGCCGCCTTCCCCTTCCTGTCGCTCTGCGGCCGCGAGCGCAACTTCCTGCGCTGCGAGGACCGGCCCGTGGTCTTCACGCACCTGCTGACCGCGGGTCGCGGGCCCCCGCGCCTCTCCTACTGTGGCGGCGGGGAGGCCCTCTCCGTGCCCTTCGAGCCGGCGCGCCTGCTGCCCCTGGCCGCCAACGGGCGTCTGTACCACCCCGCGCCCGAGCGCGCGGGCGGCGTGGGCCTGGTGCGCTCCGCGCTGGCCTCGGAGCTCAGCGCAGCCTTCGAGTGCGGCCCCGGCGAGCCCGCGCTACCCTCGCACGTGCGCTGGCAGGGCCGCCGCCTCGCCCTCACCATGGACCTGGCCCCGCTGCTGCGCGGAGACCCTCCCGCCTGAGCCGCGCGGGCGGGGGCCCTCGGGGACGCCCGGCGTCCGGCAGGCGCTGTCCGAGGTGCGGGCGCGGCTCCGCGCCAGGCCCCGCTCTCGCCCACGTCGCCCCGCACGCCCGCTCCGCGTGTCCTCGGGATTGGCCCGCGCTGGCGACGTCAGGCCCTGGCGAGCCGCGCGGAGCCGGTGCGCGTGCGTCGCCCGCCTGCCCCCTCCCCGCCCGGCGCTGCTCGGGCTGGGCTCGCGCACCGCGGGGAGCCGCCGGCCACCGGAGCGCAGGTGAGAGCGCGACCCAAGGTCACCCGGGCGGGGTGGGGGTGGCGGAGACCACGCCCTCCCCGGACCTGGCCAGGTCCAGCGGCGCGGGAGCGGGAGGTCGGAGCGCCGGGGCACCAGGACGGCCCGCGGCCCTCGCTGTGCGTGAGCCGGGCCAGGATGGGGGCCCGCACGACGCCGCTGGCCACCGCGGAACCCTATGCAGCTGGATCTGGGGTGGCCGCCGGCCCTAGAATTGCAGTCTGAGGCCCCTTAGGTGGGCGGCGGCCTCCCCTAGAGCCCCCGGGAAGACAGCCACTTCCTCTACTGGAACGCTTCGCCGTGGGTGTCTGGCACGGTCAGGCTGAGCCCTGGGACACACGTCCCCACCCTTGGAACCGCCTACACCTGAGCCCGAGCAATTCCATTAAACTTGACTGCTGTGTTGCCCGCCTCCCTGGTGACTTCAGATACCCCGGGGATCCTGTGTGCTCCCTGACCCTGTCCTGGGTCCCCCACCACGCACACTGGCCTGCTGGCTCCCATTCCCAGGTTCCGGGGGCTGCATGTGACACCAAAAGCCACACTTGGTTACTTCAGAGCCCACCAAGTCAGGGGCCCAAGTCCCTTTTGGGGAGGCAGTGGGGATCCCATATCTGCTGAGTCCCTGTGGACCTCTGCTCCCAACCTGCTGACAAGTGACTTCAGTAAAAGCCCGCTCAGCATCCCCCCATCAGCAGGGTTTGTGTGCCGACCTCCCTGAGGGACCCAGCACCCCACCTTACTGTCCAGAAGAGCGGGGTTGAGGTGGGGCAGCAAGGGACCAGCCTTAGCGCCCACAGGGCAGTGACAAGCCCGTGAGCCAAGGATGCTGCCCACCCCAGACCCGCATCCTGGGAGCACACAGTGCCCTGGGAATCCCAAGTGAACCCATTGCACTTCACCGACTGGACGGCAGTAAAGCCTCTACTGGGGTTTCTTGAGCTGATTTGTAACTTTCCGAGTCAGGCACAGTTGGCACCCCTTGGTACTGCAGGAGCCCTGCTGGGGCTGAGTCAGAGGGGCAAGCCTGTGGTCCCCAGCGACCTATGGGAAAATGGCCCCCGTGGCTCTCGTACTGCTGCTGCTGCTGCTGCTGTTGCCACAGCCGCTGTCGCCCCCGGCACGCGCGGATGCCTGCCCTGCTGCCTGTCGCTGCTACAGCACTACGATAGAGTGTGGCGCCCTGCAACTACATGGGGTCCCACCCGGGATCCCAGCTGGGACGCAGGTGGGCACCAGTGGACAGAAAGGGGGAGGAGTGAGAGGGTTAGCGGGCAGCCCTGGGGCGGGCAGGCCGCCTGTGGAGGAGTAAGCCCCCCATGCCCGGCCCACAGACGCTGTTCCTGCAGGACAACAGCATCGTGCGCCTGGAGGCGGGTGCCCTGGCTCCGCTCACAGCCCTGCGCCGCCTCTACCTGCACAACAACAGCCTGCGTGCCCTTGAGGTGGGCGCTTTCCGCGCACAGCCCCACCTGCTGGAGCTGGCACTCACCCGGAACCGGCTCCGCGGTCTGCGGGGCGGCGCCTTCGTCGGCCTGGCCCAGCTCCGCGTGCTGTACCTGGCCGGCAACCAGCTGACACGGCTGCTGGACTTCACTTTCCTGCATGTGCCGGTAAGCGCCCACCTCCGCTCCCACCCCCCGCCCCCCGCAGCCCCGGCCTGACCCACTGCCTCTGCCGCAGCGGCTGCAGGAGCTGCACCTCCAAGACAACAGCCTGGAGCTGCTGGAGGAGCAGGCCCTGGAGGGGCTCTCCTCTCTGGCGCTACTGGACCTCAGCAGGAACCAGCTGGGCACCATTAGCCGGGAGACGCTGCAGCCCCTAGCAAGCCTTCAGGTCCTGCGCCTCACAGGTATTTGACAGGGACAAGGCCATCAGCCTGGTCACAGCTGAGGGCAGGCTGGGCCAAGGTGTTCCGTGGCCTGCAGCAGGCGTCCAGGGTGCTCAGGCAGGGCAGGACAGAGCGAGGCAGTTAACGAAGGCCAGGCCAGAATGGGCTGGGGGCGGGACACTCACCCTAGATGACCTCATGGACTGTGGCCAGCAGAACCCAGCCACGCAGCTCCCCCTCTCCCCGCAGAGAATCCTTGGCGCTGCGACTGCGCCTTGCACTGGCTGGGCGCCTGGATCAAGGAGGGTGGCCAGCGGCTGCTGGGTGCCAGAGGCAGGAGGATCACGTGTGCCGAGCCGCCCCGCCTGGCACTGCAGAGTCTGCTGGACGTGTCGGGCAGCAGCCTTGTGTGCATCCCGCCCTCTGTGCACGTGGAGCCCCCGGAGCTCACAGCCAACCTGGGCGACGACCTGCGGGTGGCCTGCCGGGCCTCCGGCTACCCGCAGCCCCTGGTCACCTGGCGGAAGGCGCCACTGCCGCGGGACAGCAGGCCGCGGGTGCGGGCCCAGTGGGAGGGCGCGGCGCCGGGCCCCCCTGAGCCCGCGGCGGCCGACACGGGCAGTGGCATGCTCTTCCTGAGCAACGTCACGCTGGCGCACGCGGGCCGGTACGAGTGCGAAGCGGCCAACGCCGGAGGTGCCGCCCGCGTGCCCTTCCGCCTGTTGGTCAACGCGTCCCGGGCCAGGCCCACCATCCCCGTGCCCTTGCCCGCGCACCCGGACGGTGGCGAGCCGCAGCCTGAGCCGGGGAGCCTAGCCTTCCGCGCCCTGGGCCTGGCCACGCAGACGGCCGTGGCGGCGGCCATCGCGCTCCTGGCGCTCACCGCGCTGCTGCTGGCTGCCATGATCTGCCGCCGGCGCCGGCGCCGCAAAAAAGGCTGCGTGCCACCGGGTGAGGGCGTGCTGTTCGCCAACGACTACTCGGACGGGCCCTGCACCTCGGCGCAGCTGGAGGAGCTCCGTGGTGAGCGCGGGCACGCCATGTTCGTCATCAACCGCTCCAAGCCACTGCTCACCGAGGGCCCAGCCGAGGGATTGCACCCAACACCGCACAGAGCCTACGAGATCCATTGCTGAGCACCACACAGCCCTGGCGTCCACCAACAACCTGCTTGTGGGGCACTGGCCGGCGTGGCCTCACGCGAGCTCACTCAGTAAAGGTGGACGCCAAACTCAGAGCAGTGAGCCGAGCCGTATGTGGGGTGAGGGGCCGTGGGAGGGCAGTGTGTCCCGGGGTCAGCAGGACTTGGGGTGCCATTGCACCCTGAGAGTTCCCCCTGGCCTCTGGGATGATCCTGCGAGGTGGGGTAGGGCAGCATGATCCAGGGCCTTGCAGGGGTCAGCAAGGTTAGGGGTACCGCCTACGACAAAGGAGCCACGAAACTAGTTGCAAATTCTGCACTTTTGTGCCATGAAGACAAACACGGTTTGGACCCTGGGTGGAAGCCTTTGGAAGGACACCATGGTCGGGGGGTGGTCCAGCCCGGTTGGCAGGGAGCCCACACAGTATGCAGACAGACACAGCCATCTGCAGGTGACCAGCAGCAGTGGGGGGTGCTGCCGAGCCCACACAGGCAGTGACGTCCCCTCCCTGAGAGGTCCGTGTGGGCTCAGAGGCTGAAGTAGTCAGCCGCCAGGCGTCCGTAGATGTCCGTGGTCCACAGCACGTGGGTGCGACCTGAGGCCAGCAGCAGCTGCTGCAACTCGGCCTCCACGCGGGCAAACTTCTCCTCGTTGATGGAGGCCTCCAGCAACACAGAGGCAGGCGGCGGCCAGGGCAGGCCCTCGTAGCAGTCCACGGGGAAGGGGTGTACCACAGTGCGCAGCTCGGCCTGTCCTGCCGAGTCCCGCAGCAGCTCCTTGAGGCCCGCCGTGGACAGCGGGTTGCCATACAGGCCAAGGTAGCGGAGACTGGCACAGCGGGTCAGCACGGGGAGGGTGGCCAGCAGCTGGGTGTCGGCCAGCTGGCACTCGGTCAGCTCGAGGTGCAGGAGTGTGGGCGCCGTGGCCTGCAGCAGGCCTTGGAACGGCGCTAGCTGACTGCCAGACAGGTCGTTCCCACTCAGGTCCAGCTTCTTCAGGTGGGCGGCATGGGGGCTGCGTGCCAGGCAGCGCAAGTCCTCGGGCAGCAGGGCACAGAAGGCTAGCTCCAGGCTCTCCAGCGGGCTCTGAAGGGTGCTGTGGGGCAGGTGCCAGGCGGCGGGGTCACAGGGCAGCCGGCTGAGGGGAGGGAGGCAGGGGTAGGGGCGGGCAGGGCAGGCTCACCTGAGCAGCTGCTCCAGCCTCCCGGAGAGCAGCGAGGAGCCCATGCTGAGCTCCCGGAGACAGGTGAAGCGACCCATCTGGGCCAGGAAGTAGCGGAAGTTGTCTTCGCCGTCCACGGAAGGCTGCCGTGAATCTCCGTGTACGTAGTGTAGCCGCAGGCTGGCCAGCTGCTGGAAGCGAGCCACGTGAGGGATGATGACCGACAGGCCCCGCAGGCCTAGGTTGTTGAAGCGCAGGTCCACCCGGCGCAGGCAGCCGGCGTCCAGCAGCTGCAGCAGGGCCACCGTGTTGCGCATGGGCAGGTCCTCGGCCCGCAGGTCCCGGCAGCACAGCCTCAGCGGGCTGCCCACACTGCTCCGCAGGGCCTCCCCCAGGAAGGCATAGGAGGCCCGGTTCACTCGTAGGTCCACCCGCACCTCCACAGGCTCAGGAGCCGGCCCAGGCTCCCCTGCCCCTCCCTGCTGCTGGGCAATGCAAGTGCGGGCCACTGCCGCCGTGCAGTCCCACATGCTCATGGTGCCAGGGTCCTGCTCCACGCCGTCGTCCAGCAGGCCTGTCATGTCCAGCACCCGCAGCACCTGCTTCCTGGAGGAGAGAGGCCTCAGGGAGGGCCAAGGAGGCAGTGCCCACATCCCCTATTCACCATTCCAAGACAGAGCAGGGACCTAACCCCGATGCAGGCCTCAGGGCACCCACACCCCTCCATGGGACAGACTTCCGGGGGGGCACCCTACTTGGCTAGCGCATACCTGCAAAGGGGCCGCGTGCCCGTCTCCGCCTCGGACGTGTGCAGTCGGGCAGTCAGCCCCAGGATCACGGCCTGCACGCTCTCGGTGCTGGGCCGCTCCTGCAGCAGTGCCCGGCTGCAGTGGGCACACTCCTGTAGCAGCTGCTGGAAGCTGAGCAGTGGGAAGGGCCAGGTGTGCACCAGCTCCTGCAGCACCGCCGTCTTGCGGTCCATGAAGGCCACCTTGAAGAGCAGCGGGAAGAGCTCACGGGGCAGCAGCGGCAGGGCCTGGCAGGCGGCCGACTGACACTGCAGTACTTGCCGTGTGCTCAGGAACGCCAACGTGTGCATGGCGCCGGCCCCACCAAGGCCACCTGCAGGAAAGGGACCGAGACCTTTAGTGGGGGTGACCTGCTGGGCCATGCTCACCTGCCCCCCACGGCACCTGGCACCAGGTCAGCAGTGGGCGTGGGCTGGCACAGCCAGACAAGGGGTGGGCAGCCAGGACAGCCTGCAGGCTCAGAGAGGGCCAGGCCTCCCCCAAAGGGGCCCTTTGGGTACAGAGAACAGGGATGTCCGGCGGCTCTGCCAAGCCCAGGTGAGATCAGCAAGCAACAGGCTGGGTGGGAAGGACCAGGCCCGAGAACTGTCCAAGCCCTCCAACCCACTGTCACCGGGCAGAGACCCCAGAGCACCACACTGGCCTCTACTGTCGCTCTACCCCTACCTCTCTCCTGGGAACCGCTGTGGAGAGACCCATTGTCAAGTCCACAAGAGAGAGCTGCCCGTGGCATTCCACCGGCCCCTGGGCACCCAGGACACCTGTAGTGTGCCCCCATGCCACCCTGCTGCTGCCTACGCACCAGGTACCTCGCCGCTCCGTGGCGCTCACCCCAACTCCACAGCCGGGCGACTGGGCCGCGTCCAAGGTCATGCCACGAGCGTGGGGCCCTCGGCCGCGCTCTGCCCCTGACCCGATCTCGCGAGGACGGCACACCCGCGCCTCCGTCACGCCAGACGGAGCAGCCGGCCCGCGCGCAGCCGCCGCAGTGGGACCGCGCGCTCCGAGGCCCTGCCACCCTCACCCCCAGGCCTTCCCGGAGGTCCACCCCGGCCCAGGACGCGGGGGGTCCGCCACGGGCCGCCACGCACGGCGGCCAGAGCTCACCGGCAGCTCCGCCGCCGCGCGCCCCGCCTCTGCCTGCCGCCCCGGCCCGCCCAGCGCCGCGGCGCGCCGCGATGAGGTGGGCCCGTTGCATTGGCCGCCCCGAGCGGCCGCCCCCGGCCCTGCCGAGCGCCCCCATTGGCGGCGCCCGGGCCGTCGCTCTTGCCGCGGGAGATTCGCGGGCGCGCCATGGAGCGGCTGTGGGACGTGCGGCTGCGGCTGCAGGCTTGGGAGCAGGCGTTCCGGCGCGAGCGCGCGCGGCGGCCGGGCCAGGTGCGGTGTGCGCCGAGGGGTCGGGGCCTGCGGGCGCCACGCCGCGCCTGACGCGCTTGTTCCACAGGAGGACGTGCAGGCGGCGCCCGAGGAGATCCGCGGTGAGCGCAGGCGGGAGCGGCGGGAGGGCGGGAGCGGCGGGCCGGGCGCTGACCGACCCTGTCCACCCGCGCAGCGCTCTACCGGCAGTACCGCGTCCTGAAGAAGGCCGTGCGCCAGGCCGGCGGCCCCCAGGCGGAAGCCCAGGAGGTAGCCAGTGGCCCTTGCTTCCGGGGGCTCCTGGTCGCCAGTGGCCCTTGCGGTCGGGGGGCTCCTGGTCGCCGTCCGTGCTGGGACCTGCCCGCCCCTCCCCGTCTCCCCCAGCAGGACCCGGAGTCCAGCTGCTGGGGATCGCACCTGAACCGGTCGGTGGCCGGAAGTTCTCGCCCGACCCCTGGGCAGAAACCTCTGGCGTCTGGGCAGGACTATGGGAAGAGACTCAAGGCCAACCTGCAGGTGAAGGTAAGGGTGTGGGGCTGGCGGGTGGGACCCCGGGTTGGGCTGGGTCCCTTCCACGGGGCAGGGTGGGGACTGCGCAGGTCTGGGAGCCCAGGGCAGCCTGGCTGCTTGAGTTGCTGCCTAAGGCTTGTTCGCTCTCCCAGGCAGGACTGGCCCAGAGCTGCAGACTCCGCCCTCCACGCAAATCCAACTCAGAGGCCTCCAAACGTCCCGGCCCGGAGGCCACCCCCACCTCAGTAGGAGGAGGCTGCACAGTGTCCCCACAGTCTCCCCAACTCCCCGAGTCCCCTGAGCCACTCCAGTCCCCGGGGCCTCAGCCATGGCCAGGACGGCTCCAGCAGCTTCGGGAATCCCTGAGGCTCCGGCTGGGCTCCCTGGACCCTGACTGGCTGCAGCGATGTCACCATGGGAGCCCAGGGGCCCAGGGGTCTCGCAGTCCTGGCTTGGAGCCGGAGGGGTCAGCTACTCCGACCACAGGCCAGCAGAGCAGTGTGGACCCCATCGCAGGCTGTGAGGCCTCAGGCGCACTGGCAGCCCACACCCATGCAGACGACCTACAGCCCAGGCGGTGCCAGAAGCGGAGCAGGAATGAGGGGCCTGGGGGCAGCCTTGCCTGTGTGCAGCAGGAGGGCGGCCAAGGAGGCCATGAGAAAGATACTGTGGGAGGGCCTGCAGGGGGCGGCAGCCCCTCCTGTGGGGCCTGTGTGGGGCAGACTGTGGGGACAGCCCCCCTGTGCAGCTCTCCCAGGACAGGAGTCCAGGAGCGGGGCAACTACGTGCGGCTCAACATGAAGCAGAGACGCTACGTGCGGGGTGGGGCCCTTCGGGGCAGGGCCCTCCTCAGGCAGGTGAGCGGACGGGCATGTGGGTGGGTGGGCACTCCTTACCCTTGGGTCTCTAGAGGGCCAGCGTTGCCTCCTTCTCTTTCATCCCCCTAGGCACGGAAGCAAAAGTGGCAGAAGAAAGCCGCAGGCCTCACTGGGGGCAGGCCCAAGGCCACCTCCAGGGACTCTTGCTTCCGCTGTGGGCAGCCTGGCCACTGGGCATCCCACTGCCCCCAACCAGGTGAGGCTGTGGCTCTGGAGACTGGGGTGTCCCACACTTGGCAAAGGTGTCCATGCCTGAAGCTGTACAATGTACACCCTGCCCAGCCCTCCAGGGGGAAAGCAGAGAGGACAGGGAGGAGACCTCGGAGGAAGCCAACCAGTGCCAACCCCCAGGTGGGTTGGGCAGTGGGCCTGGTGACTGTCTAGAGTGGCCCTGTCCCATCCTGGATCTCCACTTAACCCTCTACCATGTGCCCCAGGTGATAGGGACCGGGAACCTCCTGAGCTGGAGTCGCCCTGCTTGCCCACCCCTGTGCCACCCCTTTACCCAATGGAGCCCTCGAAGCAGATGGCTGGTAAGCACCCCCACGTCCCGCCCCAGAGCCTGGACCTGGGGGCCAGGGTACTCGGGCAGCAGTGACTGCTGCCTGCTTATGTATCCACAGAGACCCCCGCTGAGGTGTACCAGGCCCTGGAGGAGCTTGGCTACCAAGCCTTCCGCCCGGGACAGGAACGTGCCATCATGCGGATCCTGTCAGGTGAGTGTGGCTAGAGGGGGCCGGGCTGAGCCGGAAGGCCAGCAGCCTGGGTGCTGATCCTTCTCCTGCCCAGGTGTGTCCACCCTGCTGGTGCTGCCCACCGGCGCTGGCAAGTCCCTGTGCTACCAGCTCCCGGCCCTGATGTTCGCCCGGCGCAGCCCCTGCCTCTCTCTCGTCATCTCTCCCCTGCTGTCGCTCATGGATGACCAGGTGCGCTGCACCCCCATAAGGGCCCCCAGTGTGAGGGGTGTGGGCTGTGACAGCCCCATGTCCATCTGCAGGTGTCGGGTCTGCCCCGCAGCCTCAAGGCTGCCTGTCTGCACTCGGGCATGAGCAGGAAGCAGCGGGACTCTGTACTGCAGAAGGTAGAATGCATCCATCCGCCTGATTCCCCAGGCAGGGGAGTGGTGGGTGAGTGCCTGGGGCACACCCTGACTCTGCCCGCTGCAGGTGCGGGCAGCCCAAGTGCACGTCCTCATGCTCTCCCCGGAGGCTCTGGTGGGAGCCGGGGCCATCCCCCTAACCACCCAGCTGCCGCCTGTGGCCTTCGTATGCATTGATGAAGCCCACTGCTTGTCTCAG
Organism: Ochotona princeps; assembly: GCF_030435755.1. Lineage (NCBI taxonomy): Eukaryota > Metazoa > Chordata > Mammalia > Lagomorpha > Ochotonidae > Ochotona > Ochotona princeps. Next base: position 318,805 of record NW_026696772.1, on the reverse strand, counting down.
TGGTCCCACAACTTCCGGCCCTGCTACCTGCGTGTCTGTAAGGTGGGCCGGGTGCCTGTAGGGCTGGCTGGGCCCGCCTGGTCCTTCCCCAGGCTGACTGACCTCTCCACTGCCCACCTCTGGGCAGGTGCTGCGGGAACGTGTGGGAGTGCGCTGCTTCCTGGGCCTCACAGCCACGGCCACACGCAGCACTGCCCGTGATGTAGCCCGGCACCTGGGCGTGGCCGACGAGTTGGGGATCAGGGAACCCGTGGCCGTGCCCCTCAACCTGCATCTGTCCGTGTCCATGGACAGGGAGCCAGAGCAGGTGAGTGCACGTTCCCAGGGTGCCCCCTGCGGCCCTGGCCGATGGCTACTCTGAGCACTGCCCCTTGCCAGGCCTTGGTGACACTGCTGCAGGGAGACCGCTTCCGGGTGCTAGACTCCATCATCGTTTACTGTCCCCGGCGTGAGGACACAGAGCGGCTTGCCGCACTGCTCCGCACCTGCCTGCGTGACACTCCAGAGGCCAGGGGTGAGGCCGAGCGAGGCCGGGCTGGACATCCCACCTGAGCAGCCCACTCGCACACCACCGCCCACCTGCCTGCCTGCCTTGCCCTGCAGGTCGCGACCCTGAGGCCATAGCCCAAGCCTACCATGCTGGCATGCTGAGCCAGGAGCGGCGGCGGGTACAGCGGGCCTTCATGCAGGGCCAGCTGCGCGTGGTGGTGGCCACCATGGCCTTTGGCATGGGGCTGGACCGGCCGGACGTGCGGGCGGTACTGCACCTGGGGCTACCCCCAAGCTTCGAGAGCTATGTGCAAGCCGTGGGCCGCGCAGGGCGTGACGGGCAGCCCGCCCACTGCCACCTCTTCCTGCGTCCACAGGTAGGTCCCAGTTCTCTGGGCGGGGTCCCAGCACTGGAGCCACCCCTTACGGCTGCCGTCCTGCCACAGGGGGAGGACCTGCAGGAGCTGCGCAGGCATGTGCACGCCCATGGCACCGACTTCCTGGCTGTGAAGAGGCTGGTGCAGCGGGTGTTCGCCTCCTGCATGTGCCCCCAACTGCCCCTGGATGGAGAGGGGCCCACCCCCAGTGAGCCCCCTCCCAGGGAGGCCCCAGCATCTGGGACGAGAAGGTGCCCTGGCCATGAGCGGATGCTTCCTGTGCAGCAGATGGTGCAGGCGCTGGACATGCCTGAGGAGGGTGAGGGACTGTGGGGAGGGGCCGCAGGGAGGGGCCGGGCCCGTGGGGAGGGCCCATGGGGCGCGGCCAGGGGAGGGGCCTGGGTGTCCTGACTCCATTCCAACCTTAGCCATCGAAACGCTGCTGTGCTACCTGGAACTGCACTCTCAGCGCTGGCTGCAGCTGCTGCCTGCCACCTACGCCCGCTGCCGCCTGCACTGCCCTGGTGGCCCCACACAGCTCCAGGCCCTGGCCCCCCGGTAAGCACACCCTCCACTCAGCTGGGGCCAGGGGAAAGGGCTGCTATTTGCACAAATCTCCTTCTGCCCTGGCACAGGTGCCCCCCTCTGGCTCTGTGCTTGGCTCAGTGGCCACCCGGGGACCGCCGGCACAGCAGCAGCTCTGTGGAGTTGGACATGGTTGAGCTGCTGGACTTGAGCGGCTGGGAGCTGGCCTCACTGCGGCGGGCTCTCCGCCAGCTGGAGTGGGACCTTCAGTCCGGGACAGGTACAGCCCCCTCTCACTGGCCCCAGCCCTTGGGCCTTGCTCGCTGCCAGCTGGGGACCCACTGATGCACGTTCCATCTCGGCAGGTGCACCCCAACGCACAGGTGTGCTCGTGGAGTTCGAGGAGCTGGCCTTCCACCTGTGCAGCCCCGGGGACCTGTCGGCAGTGGAGCTGGACCAGGTCTGCGACTTCCTGTATAGCTGCGTGCAGGCCCATGAACGCAAGGGCCTGGCGCGTCTGTGCCACGTCTCCCAGGCCTTCCGCAGGTGGGCCAGCAGAGGCTGGGGCAGGGCCTCCCACAGCCTTGGCGGAGGTTCTCACAGCCTTCTGTCTTCTCAGCGTGGCTTTCCCCAGCTGTGGACCCTGCCTGGAGCGAGCTGACCAGGAGCGCAGTGCCCAGCTCAAGGCCCTGCTCAGCCACTACTTTGAGGAGGAAGAGGCAGCCCCAAAGCTGGGGCTTGAGGAGCAACAGGGCCCCGAGCTGGGGCTGGTCAGTGTGAGTCCAGCTGCTGCTAGAGTGGAACCCGGTCCCAAGCTTGCCATGACCATGCATGGTGCCCGGAAGCCCTGAGGCTGGGGTTTGACGTGCTGCCCCCTGCCCCAGATCCAGGACTGGGAAGACCAGGTCCGCCGTGACATCCGCCTGCTCCTGTCCCTGCGGCCAGAGGAGAGGTTCTCGGGCAGAGCAGTGGCTCGCATCTTCCATGGCATCGGTGAGGATCGGAGTCTGCGACACGCGCACCGTCTGGGCCAGCTGGCCAAGGGTGCTCAGGTCCTGTCCCTTTATCCCCCACCCCCGGCAGGGAGCCCCTGCTACCCAGCACAGGTGTTTGGAAGGGACCAGCGCTTCTGGAGACGGTACCTGCAGCTGAGCTTCCACAGCTTGATGCGGCTGGCCACAGAGGAGCTCATTCGCACGGGCCACTGACTGCTCTGCACAGCATGGGGGGGCTGGCCACCAGGTGGACATCCCATGGGGAGCGGGGCCCCCATTTCCCTGCCAGGGTGGGGTCAGACTCATACGTGCAGAATAAAAGGCACAGTGTGACTCCTGGGTCCGTCCTCGCAGCACGCACAGCATGCTTGCTTTATTGGCCATGCCTGCCAGCAGCTCCAGCCAGCATGCTGGGGGCCAGGCCCAGGTCCAGCAGGGGCAGGGCCGAGAGGGCCAACAACAGACAGAAGCAGAGGCGCAGGCCCAAGCTGTCAGCCAGTGCTCCCGACAGGGCACCCAACAGCAGCTTCCCGAGCAGCTCCAGTGTGGCCAACAGGCTGTAGTGGGTGGCCTGTTCAGGGTGGAGGTAAGTGGTCAGGACTTGGAGGCTCTTGGCAGGCCCCTCCCCCAGCACCAGCCTCACCTGCAGTGCCCTGGGGGCCAGCTGGCTGCAGCACATCATCACAGTGAAGGTGGCTGTGGTGACCAGGCCCCCCAGGAAGTGCTGCAGGCACAGACTCAGCAGGGCGGCTCCTGAGGTTGGGCAGTGGTCAGCTGAGCCCCAGGAACCCGGCCTGCCCTGCCCAGCCCTGCCTTCACCAACCCCTCACCTCGTAGCATGGCCGTGGGGCCAGAGCTAGGACCGCTGTCTGCTGCGTCCAGGTGGAAGAGCAGGAGGGTCTGGCAGGCCAGACCCCCGAGGCGGAACTTCAACACCAACTTCAGCAGGGGCAGCGGCTGCCTGGGCCAAGAGGGGACAGACGCCACACAGCCCGTCGGGAGGGGACAGACACCACACAACCAGTTGGGAGGGGACAGACGCCACACAGCCCGTCGGGAGGGGACAGACGCCACACAGCCCGTCGGGAGGGGACAGTGTATGTGGGGGGCAGGTAGGTGCCCAGGGGCTCACCAGTGCTTGGCCAGCAGGGCCCCGGCCAGGGCAGAGCCAGTGATGGAGCTGCCCACCGCACCCACACCATTCCACAGCCCCAGCTCAGGGGCAGGGGTGCCAAGATCCAGCAAGAGCAGGGGGAACAGGCTGCTGGCACCCTGCTCACCTGTGGGGAGACAGAGCTGCAGCAGACCCACCCCATCCCTGCCAGGACCTTATGCCACAGGTGCCGGGCACCAGCTGAAGGCAGCAACGCCAGACCATACCAGGATGAGTGCCCCCCACAATGCTTGTCAGGGGAGCTGACCCCAGGCTCCACTCACCCAGCTTGTAGGTGGCCACAAAGCCTGCTGTCCACAGGGTCCCTGGCACAGCCAGCAAGTCCTGCAGGAGATGAGGGGGCTTCTTACGGCCTGGAGGTTCTGTGAGCTGTGGCGTGGGCAGCTGACGGAGGGCAGGGGCAGCCCAGGCCAGAGCAGTGGCCAGCCAATAGGTGGTGGCCAGCAGCAGAAAGAGCAGCGGCCAGGACAGGATGGGCAAGAGGGTGAGCAGCCCTCCCCCGGCCAGGGCGGCCCCCAGCTTGTAGGCGACCACCTGCACCGTGTTGCCAGGCCCCAGCTCTGCGGGCTCCAGCAGCTGCACAGCCAATGCGTCCAGGGCCACGTCCTGCACGGCTGCAGCCAGGTTCAGGAGCAGCAGCAGCCCCAGCGTGGGAGTGGGTATTGTGGCCTGGCTTGTGGGAGCCAGCGTGGCCAGCATCCCGCACACCAGGCCCAAGGCAGCCGTGCTGAGCACCAGCCAAGCCCGCGGGGTCCCCCTCCTGTCAACCAGCGGGGCCCATACGAGCTTGAACAGCCATGGCGCATACAGCACCTTGGCTAGCCCCACGCGCGTCAGGGAGAGGCCGCGGGCTCGCAGCAGGATGGGCAGCAGACCAGACTGAAGCCCGTAGGGGAGGCCCTGCACCAGGTAGAGGCCGGCCAGCGGCAGCAGCTTCCCCCGCATGGGCCAGCCAGGCCACGGCCGGGAGTCGGGCCCCATCCGGCCCGCGGCCAGGGGTCACCCGCTGTCCCGGGATCCGGCGTTCTCGGAAGCGCACCGCCCGCTGTCCCCGGCAGGCCTTGCGCGGCTTCCGGGCGGCTGCGGGGCGGAGCCTCAGCAGCCAGTGCGCTCCGCCGCCTCCCGCTCGCCCAGCCTCTCCCCAAAAGCCGAGGCTGCTGGGAGGAAGGCCAGGCCCTGGGCTGTCTGCTGCCCGCCCACGGCTGCCCCTCAGGCTCTGCAGCCTCTCGGCCTGGGACCCCCGGGGACCTCACTGGTCCCAGTGCATGGCCCCTGCTGGGGGAGTCCCGTCCCTCACCCTAGCTCCCTCCCACAAGAGGAAGCTCAACTTCCCGCAGCCTTGGGTTCCCTCCCCCGCATCTGCCCCTCAGCCCTAGCCCTGAGAAGGGGATGTGTCCCCCTTGTCCAGCCACCTGTGTCCTATGGACCCAGACAGCACTGACAGAGGCTACCCCTGGAGTCCCCGTGCCTGAGATTTTGGGGGAGCCCCTCCCTGACACTATCATTCCAGAGGCGCTTCATCCACTTAGCTGTCACACACTGCTCCCAGGGGTCAGGGTGTCACACACTTTATTGGGGACCCAGAGTTGGGGCACCCCCGGCCTGCACTCAGGAGTACTCCTGGGTGAACTTGGCGTGGAAGTGGCTCAGCTTCTCCAGCAGCGGCCTCAGCTTCTCCATGGGGGGCAGGATGGTCATCCTGAAAGGGGTGGGGGTCAGCTACAGGGGCCAGGGTGGGGAGCAGGGTGCCGGGAGGTGGTGTTGACCTCACCGAAAGTGGTAGGTGCCCTCCCGCTGCCCGAAGCCGCTCCCAGGCACCACGCAGATGCCCGTCTCTTCCAGGAGGCGCAGGCAGAAGAACATGTCCGGGGCCATGCCCAGCTCCTGCGGGCGGACAGAGTGGTCAGGACAGTCAGCCCTGGCCCTCCCTCTGATCAACCACCTCCGTCTCTGGCCCTGCCCACCTGGGCCCGCTGCACGGCACGCGGGGGCAGCTCCACGCGTGGGAACGAGTACATGGCACCCTGCACCGGGTTGCAGTGGATGCCTGGGGCTGCGTTGAACACCTGCTCTGTGAGTTTGGCCTTGGCAGCCAGCTCGGCCAGCACCGTCTGCCTCTCCTGCAGCCGCAGAGGGCAGGGACGCTGATGAGCATCTGCCAGGCCAGCTCCCTACTCCCCCGCTGCGGCCCCGCTAACTTACGGCCTGGAACTGGGCAAAGGAGGGGTCAGAGGGCGCGGGTGGGTTGACTACCAAGTCCAGCAGCGCTTGGCCCGGCACCGGGGGGCAGAGCCTCACGCTGACCAGCTTTAGCATCTGCTGCTTGACGGCGGGGTCCATGTTCACCACCTCGACATAGCCACCGCGGAACCCGCACCTGTGAGGGAGGGGACCGAGGCTGGGCACCGAGGCCAGGCGGCCAGAAGAGGCACGACTGTCACGGGGCTCAGCCCAGACGCCCCGCACGCACTCGCCCATGTAACCCTTGGAAGCCGAGTGGAAGGAAGCAAGCTCCTGCTGCTCCGCATATGGCGACCCCATCTCCGTTAGCACCTTCTTGAATGAGTGGAATTGCGAGCCCTCGGCATACACGTTGTCCTGGTACACCTGGGGAGGGGAGCGCCATGGGGGCCGGCTCCTACCTCATCCACCGCCCTCACCCGCCCCGCGCACGCACTGCGGCCTGCACCTCATCAGCCAGCAGGAAGAGGCGCTCCTCGAAGGCGAAGCGGATCACTGCCTCTA